>NC_056753.1:14847500-14942500 GCF_018687715.1 Carya illinoinensis
TAGGCTAATTCGTTGGATCCTACTTATTCAAGAATTTGATTTGGAGATTCGAGACAAGAAAGGAAGTGAAAATTTAGTGGCTGACCATCTCTCTCGGTTAGAGCAAGAGGAAGAAAGACCAGATTCAGTGGTCCAAGAGGCATTCCCTGATGAGCAGTTGTTTGCATGTGAGATCAAGCTTCCGTGGTATGCTGATATTGTTAACTACCTAGCTTGTAAAGTTTTACCACCTGATCTTACTTACCATCAACGTAAGAAGTTTTTGCATAATGTGAATTATTATCTTTGGGATGAGCCTTTGTTGTTCAAAAGATGCCCTGATCAAATCATTAGAAGATGTGTGCCAGAAGAAGAGATGCAAGACATCCTTCATCATTGCCATCCATCATCATATGGAGGACACTTTGGAGCCACCCGTACAGCAGCTAAGGTGCTTCAAAGTGAGTTCTTTTGGCCTTCTATTTTTCGTGATAGTTTTACTTTGGTGAAAACTTGTGACCGGTGCCAACGTATGGGGAATATTTCAAGGCGCCATGAGTTACCACTGAAAGGTATCTTAGAAGTTGAGTTGTTTGATGTATGGGGAATAGATTTTATGGGCCCTTTTCCTCCTTCTTTTGGCTTTACTTATATCTTGTTAGCAGTTGATTATGTGTCAAAATGGGTGGAAGCAATTGCTACAACAACAAATGATGCAAAGGTAGTGCTCAAATTTCTGCACAAGAACATATTCACAAGATTTGGCACTCCACGAGCTATTATTAGCGATGAAGGGACTCACTTTTGCAACAAGTTGTTTGAGAATCTTATTTCTAAATATGGTGTGAAGCACAAGATAGCACTTGCTTACCATCCTCAAACTAATGGTCAAACTGAAATTTCAAATAGAGAGATCAAGAACATCCTTGAGAAGACGGTCAAAATCAATAGAAAGGATTGGGCGAAGAAGCTTGATGATGCTTTGTGGGCATACCGTACAGCCTTTAAAACACCTATCGGGATGTCTCCATACCGATTAGTGTTTGGAAAGGCATGTCATCTTCCTGTGGAGTTGGAGCATAGAGCTTATTGGGCTGTAAAAAAGTTTAACTTTGATTTGAATGCAGCAGGTGAAAAGTGACTTCTTCAATTGAATGAGATGGAAGAGTTCCAGAATGATGCATATGAAAATGCAAAGATCTATAAAGAAAGGACGAAGAAGTGGCATGACAAACAGATTCTTAGGCGAGAGTTTGCACCAGGACAACAAGTTTTACTCTTCAATTCACAACTCAAACTCTTCCCAGGAAAGTTAAAATCAAGATGGACGGGCTCTTATACAATTCATGAAGTTTTCGCTTTTGGAGCAGTAGATTTGAAGGACAAGACAGGGAATATTTTCAGAGTTAATGGTCAGAGATTGAAGCACTACTATGGAGAACAAATGGAGAGGAACTATACATTTATTCCTCTTGGAGATCCTAATTGATGATGATTGAAAAGTCTGGCTGTAGACTTTAACACAAGCGCTTATAGGAGGCAACCCATAGATCTTTCTTTCATTCTTTCATTTATTTTATTATCTTTATTTATTTAGTTTTAATAAATTGGTTTTTGATGCAGGTTTATTTAGCATGAATAAAGAGCTGAAAAATTTTAAACTTCGAAAGATTCATCATGAAACCAGGGAAGTTCCTTTTATTTCTTCAATCCTTTTTACTTTTGCATTACAATGAGGACATTGTTTAGTTTAAGTTTGGGGGTGTAAACTCCTATAGTCATTTGATCCTCTTGTTTTCTAAGTCTTGGGTTGTTGATGGGTTGTTTGATTCTCTTACCAAGCATGCATTGGAGTAAGATTGAATTCTCTATGACTCTGAAATTTGTGATTGAAGATGGTTTTGAGAAAAATTTTCAAAAATTTCTTTTATGTCAAGTGGAGTTTTGTGGGTACTTTGGTTTAAATCTTTGACCTTGAACATAATTGAGCACATAGTCGTTTTTCTCTTATTCCATTTTGCTTATGAAGAGAAGAAGTTGAATTAATTGAAAGAGAGAAGTTCGATTTTGCTTTGCTCTAGAATCCGTTGATTGGTCCTTGAGGCGAAATCCTAGTTGAGACCAAATATTAGAGAAATGATCTAGGCATTTCTTTGGCATAACCAAAAAGCTTTCCCAGCCGTCCTAAATGTTCATGCCATCACTACATGGTGTGTTTCCATAGTCAACCCCCTTGAGCCTTCATAAGCCTTTATTTATTCTTTGAACTACATAAACCATGCCTGCTCTAAGCCTGAAAAACAATGAATCTACCTTTGATAGTTTGAGAAAATACTTTGGTGGAGAGTACATTTAAAAGAGAAAATTTGTTTCATGATGAACCGTAGTATGTTTGCTCTGTTTGATCAAAGAAGAAGAAGAAAGGAAGTGACTGAAAAAAAAAAAAGAAGAAAGAAAGAGAAGAAGAAAAGAAAAGAAAAAGAAGTCGCTAAGCGGAATGTGAATTACCTCAGATTTTGTTAAGGAAATTTTTGTTATTGCATCAGTGATTACAGCAATAATAATGCCACAACTATGAGCATATTGCCAAGAAAGAGCTATGATTTGAATCATGTGGGTATCTCTCTTAGTGTTCTTTTCACTAAATATTTTCCCAGTTTGCTTTAATTTTCCATATCCAGTTTTTTCTTAACCCTCACCCTGTGGCCTATCATTACAACCTTATTAAAGACCTCTTGATCTTTGATTTTGGTATTGACTACATTAGTGGAGAGGATTTTTGAAAATTGGACTTATGGGGTTAAGTTTTAAGAGAATTCTTCTGATTTTGGTTGTTCTATTTTTATCTGAGTTTACAGGTGGTTTGAGGTTAAATTGACTATATCACACACACAGTCAAGGTCTTAGCTTTAGGTTGAAGTAAACGCCTAACTCTTGCTTGACAAATTGCAAAATTTTTGATTGATTTTCTTGCTATCTTTGATGTTAAAAGAGTAAGATACTAGAGATGAAATCTAAGTTCATAAAAACTTGGTGAGTGATGATACTTCTTTTTCGAGTCGAGTTGATATTGCTTAAACTATCATTTGCTTTTCTTTTTGTTTGAGGACAAACAAAGTTGTAAGTTTGGGGGTATTTGATGACTTGCAAAATTTTGTATTGCAGAATTTATAAGATCGCTCGAGCGGAGGCTTTTGGCCGCTCGAGCCAATTCAGGCAGATTCAAACGCTCGACTGCCGCTCGACAGGGAGCTCGAGCGATTTGCTGGAAAACAAAGGTCGCTCGAGCGGAGACATTGGCCGCTCGAGCGAAATCAGGCAGAGTCGAACGTTCGATGTGCGCTTGATAGGACGCTCGAGCGAAATCAGGCAGAGTCGAACGCTCGACGTGCGCTCGATACCCCGCTCGAGCGAACATCGTATTTTGACAGATCTAGGGTCTTCCGCCGTCACACCATATAAAAAGGATTTTTCACCTTATGGCTGTACTTTTTGACTGGAGAACACTCTTTGGGACAGAAAAACACAGCTAGAAGGATTCAAATCATTTGTTTTGGAGAGGGAATTCCAATTATTGCACGTACGTTGGAATCATACACGAGCACAGATTGGAGAAAAGCATTGAATCGTTTCCTTGCTCGACAGTGAGCTCGAGGAGTATTTTTCAGCGTTTATTTTCTTCCAATATTCTCAGAACAATTATGGTGAATTCGTTTATGTTGAATTCCTTTTCTAGCATGAGCTAAATTTTATTTATTCTAGGAAAATGATGTAACCTATTTCTGAATTATGCTTGATTGTCTATGCTAATTTAATGCAATTCTCTCTTTGTTTATCTGATTTATTCTGAGTTTATTGCTTCTAATTAACTGGACATTGATTAGATGATAATTAATCTTGTGATTTGCCATCGAAAGAGGGAATCATAGGGTAGATCTTGAATATTTCAGCGTAGGTAAGTATAGAGATCGAAAGACTTGTATGAACCTATGTAGTAATTAAATTATTGATCTTATTACTTTCTTGATTATTTAATTTGCATATTCTTGTGTGAATTGATAAACTAGAATCATTTCCAATTGACTATCGAAATAGACTGTTGGATGAATTAGAGATTTGCTAATAGACGAAAAGAATTAAATTAAATTAGCTAGATGAGAAAAGCATAGTGAAGAATTAGGTGAAATCGATTTCCTAGAAGTTTTCTTCCCATTAATTTGATCTTTGAACGTCAGATTTATTTCTTTTGCGTATTTCTCTTTGGGTTGATCTAGTTTAATTTGCAACTACAAAAATCTTAGTGATTCCTCTAGATAAAATTGAGATTAGTATAATTTTGGTATTTGGCAAAAGTAAGGTACCAATCCCTGAGGACGATACTCTTCTTATCACTTTATTATAAAACTACGATACTGTGCACTTGCAGTTTTGCACCAATCACTACTGCCAGGTAATATTTGCAGCTTTCGTGTTCAAACAAATGGTCAATGGTTGGTGGCCTTTGAACCCTACCATTCTGATGCTAAATCTTGGAACAAAAAGTTTTTCTTTCTTGGGGGAAATGGTTAGGAGTTTCCTGCTTCTAAGAAAGGCATCCTCGATTTTTCCCTGTTCAGGTCAATTGGGGAAAAATCCCTGACAACAAACACATTTTAATTGACCTTACTAGTCACGAATTAGAATGCATTGACGCGGTTCTGAATTGGGCCAAGGACCATGATAGCAAAACCAAAGACAGTGCCCTATGGACCAACAAATTACTGTCGCTATCCAACATTGATAGATTTATCATTATGCCTAATCATTCCCATGTAAAGGGACGAAAGCTAAAGGAGATGAAGACTTGTTCTAAGAAGAGGCCTGCTTCACCGCCTTCTTCTAAAACCCCAGCCAAACACTCTTGCCAAGTGGATAGCAAGAGGCCTACCAGCTGCCCAACTGAAGTTGTGAAAGAGGTGATTGTTGACACGGGTCTTGGCGAAACTGTTGGTTCTGGCATTGCACCAAATCTTCGAGGAAAGTATCTAACACACCCTCATCTCCACCCAATTCTCCATGCCTAAAAGACCTCAATGGGCTTATGAGCCAAGCCCTCATTGATTTGTCTACAACTTTGGATGATGAGTCCCTCGTTGGTGACGCCTTCGAATTTCAGTCTCTTCTTGATTCTACGCCTTCTGATAACGAATGCAATTTTGACATCTTTAGTACCTTTTCTATGGGTGTGGCTGGGATCACGATTCCTGAGGTGACGCCCATTGGTACTGACCAGATTGCAAACCCCAATACCCTACCTTCTACTGCTTCCAAGGGCGTGACCCCCCCGTCGAATAATGAACGGGTCTCTATTCCCTCCAATGACTTGGAGGCTTCAACTCCTAGGGAAGGGGGTAGGTTGTCGATGGTGACCAAGTGTTGGGGAATGATGGAAAGTGGAAGATCAAAGAGAGACTGATAGTAGTGAGGGTGAACAAGATCTCACTACCATTTCAGCTCACGCTACTTCCGCCTCTGAGGTAGAAATTTCCTTCATGGTAGTCACGCTTGAGGTGCCCGCTAGAGTGGAGGAAGTGGGCCTGTCGTCCATGGTACTTCTTCCCCTGATAAGGCCATGACGGAGATGTCACGCCACCTAAAGGACTTCCTCATGATGGTACGACTTTACCTATCTCACTACCTTTCCCTTATGTTCTTAGCTTGTTATTCCTTTGAATTTTGGTTGTATTTTGCAAGACATAGACATTCTGGTGGCTTGGGTCGTCAAGGATCACCATGACCTAGAATTCGAGGCTAGGGAGAGGCCCAAGTTTGCCTTCTTCACCAAGCAGGAGATCACTCATTTAGTGGCTGAAAACAACAAAATTTCTTGGCACGTTGAGAAGATGTTGGCTGAGAAGGCTTAGCTGGCTGAGCTAAACTACTATCTTGGTCAGGCTGATGGGCACATCTAGTCCCTTGAATGTGAGCTTGATCTCCTTTGCGAGGAGGCATCTGAGCTCCAGAGTGAGTTGCTTCACCTCGGGTCCCTAAATGCCAAGCAAGGTTTTGCCTTACAGTTGGTAGAATCTGAGCGCAAGTTGGCTCACACCCAATTGAGTGATGCTAAGAAGGAGCTTGAATCTAAAAAATGGTTGGCGGTGTCTGAGCAACATTGCTTACAAAGTGCACAGGCGTTGGCGGCCTCAAAAGAGGGTCGCACTCAACTCTCCCTCGAGCTATCACTAACCAAAGTGTCACATGAAGCCACCTAGAGGGAGTTTAGGTTTCAATTATTTTACAGTAAGGGATCATACGAGGAGCTCATCGAAAGGTTTGATACTTATAAACAGAACCGTGAGGCTCTCGATGCCAATCAAGACAAGCAGAACTGAACCATGCTTAACCTGGACAAGAAAATGAGGGGGCATAAGGCGTGGCTTCATGAACTGGAGGCTGAGTTAACCTTCTCTAGGGATGAGGTGGTCCGTTTGAAACCTCAGTTCATCTTCGCAGTTGGCGTCAGAGACTGAGCCTTTGGGTATGGATATGGTGCTGGCTTAGCTCACTTAAAAGCTTATTTGCTAGCTTACCCTCACTGATATGAGGCGCCTGAAGCTGGATGAGCTCAAACCCCTTGCCACAATTGTTCAATTTGCCAATTCCCTAGGTTAGAGGAGTATGCCTGACGCTTCTATGAACTTGCTGCCTCCCTCGTCTTCTTCTGAGCCTTCACTAGCTCCACTTTTAGATTTTATGTTTTATTTTTTGGACATGTAAATTTTTCACCGTTACAGTTACTTGTAAGGTTTTTGGATATTGATGTTTCGTTGATGCTGTTAAAGTTTTGTTGGCACTTTCTTCTCTGCTAAATACTTTGTCTTGAAAGAATACTACTTATTTGTACACGGGCCATCTGGTCTTATTTTTGCTAGCTATGTGTGGGGGTTGTGGGGTCCACTGACTTCCAAGCTCATTTGGTTGCACCACGAGTTTTTGACTCGTCACTGGTGACTAAGTATGGGGGTTGTGGTGTTTGTTGGATTCCATGCCCATTTTGCTGCACCACGAGTCCTTGACTCGTCACTAGTGACTAAGTGTGGGTTTGTGGGGTTTGTTGACTTCCACTCCCATTTGGCTACACCATGAGTCTTTGACTCATCACTAGTGACTAAGTATGGGGGTCGTGGGGTCTATTGGCCTCCACGCCCATTTTGCTACACCAAGAGTCTTTGACTTGTCACTAGTAACTAAGTATGGGGGTCGTGGTGTATGTTGACCTCCACACCCATTTTGCTGCACTGCAAGTTTTTGACTTGCCACTAGTAACTAAGTGTGGGGGTTGTGGGGTTTGTTGACCTCTACGCCCATTTCACTACACCACAAGTCTTTGACTCGTCACTGGTGACTAAGTGTGGGGGTTGTGGGACCTGTTGACCTTCACGCCTATTTTACTGCACCGAGAGTCTTTGACTCGTCACTGGTGACTAACTGTGGGGATCGTGGGGCCTATTGACTTCCATGCCCATTTCGCTACACTGTGAGTCTTTGACTCATCACTGGTGACTAAGTTTGGAATCTATGGGGTCTGTTGATCTCCACGCCTATTTTGTTGCACTATGAGTCTTTGACTCGTCATTGATGACTAGGTATGGAATCCGTGGGGTCTGTTGAACTCCACACCCATTTTGCTGTGCTATGAGTCTTTGATTACTCACTAGTGACTAAGTATGGGGGTCATGGGGTCTGTTGACTTCCACACCCATTTTGCTGCACTGTGAGTCTTTAACTCATCATTGGTGACTAAGTTATGGGGTCCATAGTCTTTGACCTCCACATCCATTTTGCTACACCGCGAGTCTTTGAATTGTCACTGGTGACTAAATGTAGGGTTTGTGGGGTCTATTGACCTTCACGCCCATTTCGTTGCACCGCAAGTCTTTGACTCATCACTAGTGACTAAGTATGGGGATCATAGAGGCACATTCATTGGGCCACCAATCACCTTTATTAACTTGTTTCTATTGGTTACATAGAAAGAGTAGAACCTGAAAATCATAAAGCAACAAAATTTGAAGGCATAAAGCAAAAACTTAGGGGAAGTATTTTTTAGATGCTCTGCGTTCCAAGGATATTGTTGTTCCTTCCTGTCAATGTATTTGAGGCGGTATGATCCTGGCATATGTTTGGTTGTCACTACGTATGGCCCTTTCTAGCATGGCCCCAGCTTCCCCTCATCCCGGGTTGTCAGTCCTGTTTCTTTGAGAACTAGATCGCCCACTTTAAAGGATCTAGGTTTCACCCATTTATTGAAGTAGTGCTCCGTCTTCCTCTTATGGAGAATGTTGTGGGCCTCTGCCTCTACTCTCTTCTTTTCCAAAAGGTCAAGGCATTCTTCTAACACTCCGTCATTCTCCCATTGGTTGAAATGGAGTATTCGGTGTGTGGGCATGCCTATTTCTACTAGCGCGACTACTTCACTGCCAAAGGCTAGAGCGAATGACGTTTCTCTTGTTGGGATTTTTATGGTTGTTCTGTATGCCCATAGTACCCCTAGAAGCTCTACATCCAATTCTCCTTTCTTCTTTGCTAATTTTTTCTTCAGGATGCCAAACAATGACTTATTAGTTGATTTCACCTAGCCGTTAGCTAAATATGCCTTCCCAAAACAAAATTCTAGCAAAACAAAAATGAGAGTCTTCCAAAAATACCCAAAGTGAATAGTGCATGGCTACAGTACTGCTAAAGTAACTTAGGCTCTTGAAACCAACCCTAGTTCAACAAAATAAAATATATGTAAGCCAAGTATCTTCAAGCTCAATTATTCTAGACTAATTCCTATAACTAATAAAAAAACCATTTTCATGAGTTAAATAAGTTCAAAACCTCAATCACATAAACTTAATAATAGGGCCAAATAATAAATTCTTAAATCCTAAGTCATGTTATTCATAACTTGTATCACGTGGATCAAAACTGGATCTCCTTCTCTAAAGCCCATCTTGAATGTTAGGCTCTTGCTAGTTTCATTCCAAGTGGCTTGTACCAATCCTTGCAAACTAGGTCCAACTTGATGTCCATCATTCCCCATTTCCTCAAAAGGATTCGACCTTGAATCTCCACCTACATCAAAGGAAAAAAGATTAGTAACATTGAAAATAACATAAACATGATACTTACCTGGAAGATCTACTTGATATGAATTATCATTAATTTTCTCATGAATTTGGAAAAGATCTAAGCTACTTCTATCATCAACAAGCAAAAGCATCAAAGCTAAATGAGTAAGTGTTTTAAAACCATAAACAACTTCAATAGGAAAATAAGAAATAATAGTATGCATAGTCCTCTTATATACAAACTCTAATAATGGCAAATGATACTCCCGTAAACGTTTATGTAACAAGTCAATGAATGGTAAATGATGCTTCCACAAACATTCATGAAACACATCTAAAGTCTTCCTTATACCAAAATGATCACTCCAATTATATGCAAACTCAATGAATGGCAAATAATAGTCCTACCAATGGTCATCCAACACGTTTAAAATCTTTTTTACACCAAAATGTTCCAACAAACCACATCCATACACAAGCAACTCATACATAAGACTAGTAAGCTCGCAAAGTTTATTTTCTTTAAACAAATATCAATCAAGCATATAGTGCTTACCAAACGATGCCTTCTCACACGCTCCATACACACTAGCAAAGTCATCATCATTAGCATGCAATTCCTTATCATATTCAAATCTCAATAACTTTGTATCTAAAATAAAGATAAGGAATACCTTCTTCCGAATGCACTAACCACAAAATTTTCCGTACCATGTGTGTATTTGATTACATGAGGAAAACTCTCAATACATTCCTTCCACTTGGCATGCATTCTAGTCAACTTACCTTGTCCCTTCAAATGCGTTAAGGATTTATGTTCTTCAAAAAAAGGTCGGGTAGGGATTGTCGTACCTGGTACAAAGTCAATGTAATGCTCTATCTCTCTAATAGATGTTAATTCACTAAACACACTACTAGGAATCATGACCTCATATCCCTACAACAAAGAAACAACAACACTAGGGAAAGAGTCATTAAATTCGTTAGTATAAAAGCTCGCTTTAGCATAAAAATTCACTTTTGTTTTTCTTTTTCTCTTTGCAATTTCTTTCCTTTTTCTCTCTTGTCTCCACCCTTTTGTCTTTACTCTCAGCCACCTCTTTATTTTCTTTTTCACTCTCTCTTTTCCTTGATGTTTCGGCATCATTCTCTTTTTTTTCCTCTCTCTCATTTTTTTCTCTCTTTTTATGGCCTTACTGTCTCTTTTTTTTTTTTTTTTTTTTTTTTTTTCTCAATCTCACTTTTGCTCTTTTTTTTTTTTCTCAATCTCACTTTTCATCCTCAGTTGGTCCTCATGAACCTGTTTTGGGGTTAATGGAGCAAGCTTGATTGTTTTTCCATTCTTTTCAAAACTATACATGTTCTTGATCTCATCATAGATTACCCTCTTATCATACTGTCACGGCCTCTCCAACAAAATATGACCAACATGCATAGGCATTTCTTTAAAGATTTCTTTTCCTTTCATGCCAAGATACAAAAGACTCCATGTTATAAATAGGATTCATTTTCTTAATTAAAAGATTACAGTAGAAAACATTAGATTTCATAATTGAAGTTTCTCGTACAAAATATCTTGCCTAGGCCTTCGTGCTCTTCCCCTTGGGTTATGCCCGTCCTGACCTGTCATGCTCATCTTGTCCTTGGGAGGGCACACATAAAAACTAAAATGAGTCTATGACTCGTAAGCATTACTTCATATAGTCAAAATATAATAACATAGATTTTCAGTCATGCAGTTAGCATTCCATACATACATATCGTACTTAGCATGCATATGTCTTTCAGTTTGTTTTAAAAATGTTGCAAGGTGGGGTTTTTCTTTGAAAAAACGCTTTCTTCTTTAAAACAGTTCTCCATGCATCGTTGCCTTCATTTCTTAAAGAGTATTTTCATGCATTCATTCTTTTACATACATTCATGCATACATACATTCATGCGTTCATCTTTTCTTACTTACGTACATTCATGCATTCTGTTCATCCATACATACATGCATTCATTCTTAACATGCATCCATTCTTTCTTTTCACTTTCATTGGCCATAGCACACTGTTACACCCCGTGTGTTGGGGTTAGTGGTCTTTTGGACCTGATTCCGCCCGTGGCCAAGGGTTGGGAATCCATTCCATCAGGGTGCAGCACTGGGTGCACTACCAATACTACTTACCCGGTATTGTAATATGCCCCGTACAGTCCATTCTTTGGTACCATTTCCATTCCAGTCCATATGGCCGTTATGTATTTTCATACATCATGCATTCATTTCAGTCCATTCATTCCTTTATAGTCATTTTCTTTCCTTTGCAGTTCTTCAGTTCGTTACTTTCATAAAAAGTCATTTTAAAAGAAAAAGTTATTTTAAAGTAAGTTTCTCTTTTCATAAAAGTCATTTTAGAAAAAGTCATCTTTCATGGCATCATTTCAAGTATCGTCTTTCATAGGGACATTTTAAAACACTTTCTTCGCATCGTTTGAAGCATAGTTTTCTTTCTTTTTGTAAAAGTTGTTTTAAGAGAAGTTTCTTTAAAACAAAAAATAGTTTCCTTTCTTTTATTTTAAAAGTTGTTTTAGAGAAAGTTATTCTAAAAAAAGTTTTATTTCTTTTCTTAAGAGTTGTTTATTTATAGTCCATTACAATTTTAGTCATTTCAGTCCTTAATAGTTCTTGCGTCTTTTAAAGCTTCTTTTCATATTCCTTTCGTAAACATACATACAATACGTACTACTTATAATATCCATTCACATGCATACATATGCATACGCATACATACTTTGGGTGCGTGAAAAGGGGCTGCCAAGGAGGGCCGCTACATGCTTACACTTGAAAACTTATGTTTTGTTTTCTTTTTAAGTAAATCGTGTCTCCGTAGAGAAAAGTTTCATTTTCCTTTTAGAGAAAAGCTTTCATTTTCTTCTTCGTTTGTATAAAGAAGACTCTAGAAGAGTATGAACGCAATACTTACATAGACTTCATGTCATACTCAATCCATGCAGTCTATTCGTGTGCGTGTCAGATGGAAACCTACATGCATACACATAACCTTACGTCATCATCTATCTAATGCATAAGCAACTATACTAAAATAGAACTATGCCTCACTTGGAACACTCTTCGTCCATCCCTGGGCTCTTACGTGCTATTTACAATACTAAAACCTCAAAGGACTTATTCCTTAAAGTGAACCCCTGTAATTTACCTTAGGGTTAAGACACTAAGACTTCTGTCTTGTTCTTCTATTTCCATAATCCGACGCATGATTCCGACCGACAGAGTCATGCGTCCCAACCTTAGACTACTTATTTGTCATTGCCTTCATGTATCCTAACCCATACCAAATCCTCATTCCCATCCAGATAGGCTACAAGAATTCAAGCCAACTCTGGGGCTAAAACACCATGTAACCATTCTGAGGACAGCTTACCCATTATATATGGTGAACCTATCTGACACACGTGTCTCGCCAAAGGCACATGTATCTCATCCCCTTTTGTCACCAAAAAGTAACTTATAATTCCAATGAATGCCCGCTTATACAAACAAGCTTCATACTCTAATACCAACTTGCTCAGACTCGGTTGATAGGACTTTTCCTACTTCCCGGCCCTGTACAAGTTCATCCTAACACTTAATAGGAGAGGACTGCATCCAAAATGCACCTCTGTTATGTCTCATAGCTCGAGACTAATCCTAAGTTACGTCATGACACCCATCATGCTTCCGTTGCACTCTCTGATACTTTCCCACCATTTCGATATACCAGTAGCCATAAGTCAACCACAAGATGACACCCATCAACCCGGACTACAGGCCATATCATCACTGTTTCAGGACACTACTACACAATTCCCGCCACTTAACAAGAGGACTACATCCACAAATTCGCCTCTGTCACATTATGCAGCTCAAGACAAATTCCCGAGTTACAGCACAATGCCCATCATGCTTCCGCTGCACTCTCTAATACATTTTTACCACTTCACACTTACTTTCAGCCACAAGTCAACCTCAAAGTGACACCCGTCACCTTGGACTACAGCCACATCACCACTACTTCAGGACACTGTTACACAGTTCCCAATGCTACACTATACACTCCACGCTTCTCTGCTACGTCATCCAATTCTTTGTGACATGCCATCCGGTGTATCACGACATAGCACAGAGTACACTCACATGAACTTCTCTTCCATCCACACTATGACACACATCGCTACGATACACACCTCACGGTGCATCGCTATGCGACATGGCGTACTCCCTTCACTACAACACTTATTATTACAACGCACATCACATTGTGCATCACCATACAACACGGAGTATGCTCCATGCGTACTCCCTTCATTCTACGCCACATGTTACTACAACGCACATCACACAGTGCGTCGCTGCACTACACAGAGTACGCTCCATGCGTACTCTCTTCACACTTCACACCGTATTACAATTACGACATCCATCTCACGCCTATACTCACAGCACAATCAATCCCAACACTTCACAACTACACTTCGTTTCACAACTACGCAGCAAACTCCACAAATACTAACTACACAGTCTACAGTCCAATCAATCAACTACTATAAACATAAATAACTAAAGATAGAGGGATATACCATAGATGGGATAACCCGTGCATTGCTCGCTGCCCGTCACGATCAAGTGTCCGAGGAGTCGTATGTGGCTGTAACACCGCGTACGGTGGCTGTCCACCACATAAAGTGGCGGTTTGGGCTTGAGAATAGATAGGCGTGGTCTTGGAAAGGCTCAAGGTGGCCTCATGGTGGACAAAGGTGGCGGAGCACAGCGGCATCACGCCATGAACAATGAATCCGAAAAGGAGGGAGTTTGCTTGAGGTGGAAGAAGGCCATGGAACTTCATGGGAAGCTAGGGACAGGTAGAGGAAGATGTGGTGGCTAGGCGGTGCCTCACGGCAGTGGATCGGCCACTAGAAGTGTAACTCATGCCTTAGAGAGTGAGGGAGAGTGAGAGCTATACAGAGCTCCGTTGGGCATGAAATTTGTTGGGGAAGGTCGTGGTGATGAGAGGAACAAGATAGTGGTGGTGAAACACTGTGGGTAGCCACGCACGGTGGTACAACCTAATGGGTAGTTTGGAGACCCATCGGATAAAGAGAGAGAGGTAGAGGAAAAGGAGGACATGGGGAGGAAGCCCATGATGTGGTGAAGCCATTGGTGGTGCTTGGTGGCTGTTTCAGCCGTGTATGGTGGCTCTAGGTGGAGGAAATGGGTGTAAAACCCATTTTGAGGGTGGTGCCATGGAGGGAGGAGGAGGGCACGTGGGGGCTCGTTGGTGGGAGGGAATGTTGTCCGAAGGATGGTGGTCATTTGGTGACCGGAGGTGAGACCATAGCTGCCGTGTACAGCGGCATGGAGAAGGAAGGTGTGCTTTTACCCATTTTGGCTAGTGAAGTTGTGGGAGGAGAGAGGGGGAGCGTGTGAGCTGGCCAACGGGACGAAGTGTTGGCCGGCATGTGGGGAGTGATCAGCGACTTGCGGTGAGACCAACGGTCGCCGGTGGTGGCTGGGCCATGGAGATGAAGTTCACGTACGGTGATGAAGAGGGAGCACAGGTTGGACGTGCATGGAAGAGAGAGAGAGAGGAAAGAGAATAGAGAAAAGGAAGAAAGGAAAAAGTGAAGGGAAAATGATAGGGGCCTGGGTATTTAATCCCAGTCCTTCGCTTCGGGATCCTCAAAACGATCTAACGATAAATTTAAACACTGATTTGAAAATGCGTAAGTATTTTATTTAAAATAAAACACTTAAATAAAACACTGAGAGGAATTAAGATAAAATATTATTTTATAAACTAAAGTTTATAAAATTATATTTTCTTCATCATTATTTAAAATGATAAAGTATCGTTAATCACTCAAAGAGAATAAAATCATTTAAATTAATTTTAGAGTTTTCAACGTAAAGTTAAATCTCTTAATATTTTAAAACAACTAAAATATTTAATTTAAGTAATTATCCACAATTATAATATCTTTAGAGCTTATTAAAATATTACAATTGTGTTATTTTAAAAACAAGTTTATCTAATAATACTAGAAATATCTCCTATAGATATTTCCATAATATTTAAAATATCTGTAAGTTTTAAAATATCTATCTTACTTTGAAATCCGCTGGATAACTTTCGGAACACACCATCGAGGTACAACACGTAGGTTTAGGCTCAGCATGTAGACCGAAACTCGGCACGTAGAACGAGGCTCATAAATAAAGAAGGAGAAAGAAGGAGCGGATATCAAATCACTATACCTCCCAACGGTAAAAGCTATCAAAACTTGCTTATTGACCTTAACCTCCTCACAATCACTCAATCATTGCATCTTATAAGTTCTCGAATGCTTCAATAAATGTAAGCTTAACTTCTCAACTAGGGTGGTACTAGCTACATTGGTACAACTTCCCACATCAATAATCAAACTACAAACCTTGTTGCTTACATAGCATAGTGAATAGTGCGTAGCTACAGTACCATTACAGTAACTTAGCCTCTTGAAACCCTAATTTAACAAAATAAAGCATATGAGGGCCAACCATCCTCAAGCCCAATTATTTTAGACTAATTCCTATAACTACTAAAAAACCCTTTTAATGAGTTAAACAAGTTTAAAGCCTCAATCACATAAACTTAATAATAGGCCCAAATAATAAATCCTTAAATCCTAAGTAATGTTGTTCATAGCTCTTATCACGTAGATCAAAACTGGATCTCTTTCTCTCAAACTCATCTTGAATGTTAAGCTCTTGCTAGTTTCATTCTACATGGCTTGCACCAATCCTTACAAACTACATCCAACTTGGTGCCAATAAAAAATCGAGCTCCGCGCTTGCCCCCGGCGCGGTCGAGTACATCTCTTGGCCAAGCAGAGCTCGACGCTCACACCTAATGCAGTCGAGTATATCTCCCATCAAAATTGAGATTCATGCTCACCCTTTACACAGTCGAGTACATCTTCCGCCCAAGCAAAGTTCCATGCTTGCACCTAATGCAATCAAGTACGTCTCCTACCTATCTTTCCAAGCTAAGCTCCACACCACTTAGCACAAAACAAATAGAAAACCAGGAACCAAACAGGAAACTAATGACTAATTTTCAAAATTTATTATGCAAATTATTTGACTTGAAGATTCTCAAGGCTTTCTTGTCCAGCAAATCACCCTTAAGAATAGTAGGCATCTATATGTGTCAAATCAACAACCTATAATTTAGCTTCGAGATAAGACTGAAAATCAAGTTATAAGATAATGCTTAGAAGGGATAAAACAAGTTCACTCAGACTCCTAAAAGGAAAGACACTCAGTCTCCTAAAAGGAAAGACACTCAGTCTCCTAAAAGGAAATAAACTTAGACTCTTAAAAGGAAAAGACTTCATAAGACAAGTTAGACTCAATTACTCTAAGAAAATAAACCTCTATATAAAGAAGAGATCCCGACAAATCTGATAGACTCTACACAAACTCCACGCACAAGCTCTCCATAGAAGCTCCCGATGCCAAACTCCATCACACATAGAGATTTTAAAGAATCTTTACTAAATTTCTCCATTGTATTGTGAGATATGTGAGACCATGAGAAATTATAAAATCACCTATTATAGTAGATTTCGCCCCCAAATAACCCATGGATATAGGCATTATGCCCAATCACGTAAATCCTTATGTCTCTCTTTATTTATTCTTATTTGCTTATTTATTATTTATTTTATGGATGAACATGAAGGATATCGTATCGAAGCCCCGAATCATAATCATAGGCCGTGGATGATTCTTTTCTCCCTTCCATTTTGTTGTGCAATTTTAGACATTAACAATACATTAAGAAGATATTTTAAGATCAAAATTGTCACTGTGTTAGCTAATCACATGATTTATCAAAATGAAATGGGTTAAATATAAAATTAGTCTTTGAGTTTTAGTAAATTTGCAAATCACTCCCATAGTTTTAATTTTTTATAATTTAGTTCGGATTCGCTCTCGTCATTTTTTTTATTTAATTTTTATTTCAAATATTTTATATATTTATTATTTTTTAAATAAAAGTGCCACATGTCATACTCTTATTAGTTGCCAATATCACGCGGCAAGCTCTTTGTTAGGTGAATTGATAGGAGATGGACGTAAGGAATTAAAACCGAGGGAGTGATTTTTATAATGGGTCTAAAAGCCTAAAAGTCAGATGAATTGGTTTGGTTTATACAAAATTAAATTAAATTATTTTATATAATTATTATAAATTTTTTAAATTTTCATATAAAATATAATAAATAATCAATTTTTTCAAATCTTAAAATAAAAATAATATTATAATAATATATTTTTTAATTTTCAACAATACATCTCATCTCATCTTATTTAAACTGTATAACTAAACGATACATAGAGTAAACTAAGCCAAGAGAGTAAACCAAGATATAAATTTGATAATAAACAAAAAATTGCAAACCAATAGACTAAATTTAATAATCAACCCAAATAAAGTTCCTGGGCCATGTTTGATTTAACAAAATTATTAAAATAACTTTTAAAATTTATTCCAAACCAAACATATTTCAATATAAAAAACTTTTCTATTTCAACTTTTTATCCTAATATTAATTGCATAATCATTAGTCAAATATAAAAATCAATACAATTTTTAAAAACTTTAAAACAAAAATACTCTTACAAAATTATATTTAAAAATTTTTTTAACTTTATCTACCCACTACCGGAAACTATAATTCAAAACTCATTTTCGAAAAAAAAAAAAATCCAAAATTTGCTTTCTTCTTTTCCAAAATCCAATCTAAAAAAAAATCTCAAATGTTTTCAACATTTTTAATACCAAACTTGGCCTTGGACTCCTGGTTTAATTAAGAAGGGGGAAAAAAAAATCTCCCCTTAAATTTAATTTTCATGGGATTGAATATTTGGAGTTTACCGCTAGAGCAATTTAGTAGGTTGTGTACTAAATTATTCTAGAACAATTGATTAAATTAAGGACTTGAGGATAAAGAAGTAATGAATTTAAGATCTCGTTTGGAAATGAGATGAGATGATAAATTTGTAAATAATAGTAAAATAGTTTGAGTTAATATGTTTTATTGAGTTTTAGGGAAATAGAGAAAAAATTGAATAAAAATATTATAAAGTTAAAATATTATTAATGGAAAGGGTCTTTGGTACCTACTTTGGTACCTATGGGCCCAATATGTCTATAAACCTGTTATACCTGTAAGCCCAATAGCTTACAGCGGCCCAGGCATAGGGTGTTTACTGGATAATGCTGTCGTTGTGTAAGAAATGGATCACTCCAACTAACAAGGAAAACCGTTGGAGATGTACTTATGGAGGATGGTTATCTTTTCCTCTAGACGCCTCTATAAATAGTTTACTAGAGATAACAAATACTTCACTTGATCTACTTCATCTTCCACACTTACCTTCATATTATTCTAACTTTGGCATTTAAGTATTCCTAAGGCAACCAGTGCTGCCCCTTTGTTCGTTGCAACTCATCCATGTGGTTGGTGGTGTGAAACACATCCTTAACAGTGGCGCCATCTGTGGGATTTGTGCAGACTTCAATGTGATTTTCACATGCTAACTACTACACAATCACAGGCAAATAGAGATCCAGAAACGAGCACAACAAAGATGGAGGCAAGATTGGTGGACACGCTACCATGCCATTGGTTAACCATGAACCAAACGGAAGGCAAGAGAGATGCCCACAGTATGGGAGGGCCAATACTGAGGACCTGAAAAAGAGGAAGCTGCATGATGAACTTAGAAGTCTGGTTGATAAGTATGACGAAATGGTGAAAAGTGATGGATACTATAGTGGACCGAGTCTTAAAGATCCCTTGCAGGTTCTAGATAGGCCAATTACAAGGTCAATAGCTAAGAAGATCAAGGAAGCAATACAAGAATTGGTGCAATCTATTTGGAATGAGTTTACAGATTCATCTAGCAAGACCCCAACATTCAAGATGAGCTTGAAAGAAGGAGAACCAGTTTTGATCCATATGATACAAGCTATTATTATGTTGATGTGATTGAAGGCTTTAGACATGTTTAATTAATTAAAAGATCTAATATTATTAGCTATAAGAGTTAGTCTAGATTATTTAGGTTGAGAATGTTCGGCCTAGAGTTTCTTGAATTCTTATCATATGTTTATTTGGGCTTGCCTAGGGTTTGTGGGAAGGCCATATTTGGCTAGCTAGGGTTTCTTTGGGGAAGCCTTATTTCGGCTAGGGTTTATTGGGGGAAGAGTATAAAAGCATGTTGTAGTTGCATATCGAGAGTTAGTCTATTGAACAAAATATTTTCAGAGAGAATTCAGTTTTCTCCTCTTATTCTTGAATGAACTTTGAACTTAATCTAGGTAAAAACCTTTGTGGTCTCACACCAAATCTAGGTACTTGAAACAAGTTTTCAACAGGTCTAGATCTCATTGGCTTAATATTGGCTTTCTTGGGTGAGTTTTCAATTTAATTGTGGGTTCAAGAGATTTCGATCTCACGGGTTCATATCAAAAAGGTTAGGAGGCTCCTCATTCATAGAGCAGTTGCTGAACTGGAAGAATCTTCCTTACAGTGATGAGGAGATGGCAGTGTCGCTCCTGCCTAAATTCAAGGTCCCTCAGATCGACATGTATGATGGATCTAGGGATCCCAAGGATCACTTGGAAAACTTTAAAGCACATATAATCCTTCACGGTTTTCCAGGGGAGGTGGCCAACCGAGCCTTCCCCTGACCTTGAAGGGAATTGCGTGGGGCTGGTTTGGAACCCTATGCCTAGGGACCAATAATAGCTACGAGGAGTTAGCCAAGCAATTTTTAACTCAGTCTATGGCAAGCAGATGCCACTGTCGCCCAGCAGCTTATCTTCTGACCATTAAACAAAAAGAGAGGGAGAGCTTGAAGGTATATCTGTCCAGATTTAACAAGACAGGTTGACCACCAACGACCAAGATGAGAAGATCACGTTTGTCGCCTTGTTAGGAGGCATATGGCCTTGAAGCCCGTTCATGACCGAGCAGGCTAGAAAAACTCCCTCTACCCTGAGAGAATTCATGAATAGAGCCGACAACTATGTTAATGCAGAAGGCACACTACAGGCGCTGCTAGAGCCAAGGAAGCAAAAAAAATGAAGCATGACTCCAAAAGTTCAAATAAGGACAAGAAAGCAAGTTCAACCAACAATGGCAGGGGGTATGAAAGACACTTCACCCAACAGGAACGGAGCCTAATCCACAATAACCTAAGTGTACAAGAGAAACCGAAAAATGAAAAGAAAGATACGCATTTAACCTTTAGAGGTCAATGCTATTGTAGATACCATTAGTCTGATACTCATTGGACATAAGGCTGTTCGATAATGAAGAATGGAGTAGCTGAGTTAGCAGGAAGTGGGGAACTTGAATGGATCTTAGCAGAGGATGTAAAAATACGAAGAGAGGAAGGGCATGGATGCACGCCCAGAAGGAGCAGGAGCGCAGAAAGACAACACCAAGATAGAGAACGAAGGCAAGACACTCCTCTTCCAACACGGAATCAGGGACAAAGCTCCTTTGGGAGAAATATGAACCATCATAGGGGGAATTAGCTAGCAGAGGCACAACAATATCAAGTAGGAAGGTTCACGCCTGTCAAGCTAGGTACCACAAAGTCTACTTGGAAGACAGAGCTTCCAAGTATCCCGAACTTGGAACCCTTTCCATTATTCCCTGTGGAAATGAAGGCAGCAAGGGCGTATTTTACCCCCACGACGACGCCCTGGTGGTGACACTGCTGGTCGCCAATTACACAACCAGGCAAATATTAATCGACAACAGAAACTCTGACATTTTGTTTTGGGAAGCCTTCACCAAGATGGACATTAGTTTGGATAGGCTATGACCAATACCCACCCCTTTAAAAGGATTCTTGGGCAAGGTTGTCCAATTAGTAGGCACCATTACATTACCAGTCGCGATGGTTCAAGAAGACAACATGGCCATGACAATGACAAACTTCCTAGTCGTGAAAGCCCACTCATCATACAACCCCATTTTGAGACATCCAACCTTGAATAATCTGAAGGTCATGACCTCCACTTACCCCTTAAAGATAAGATTTTCAACAAAAATAGGCGTTGGAGAAGGAAGGGGGGAGCATATCCTAGCAAGAGAATGTTATGTAGCGTTGGAGAAGGAAGGGGGGAGCAGATCCTAGTAAGAGAATGTTATGTATAGAGCTCAAGGTGCTGGCGCCATGAATCCTGATTGTCAAAAAACCAAGTATTAAACCACCACCACCTCCTCCAGCCCTTGGCAGTTAGGATATTGAAGCAAGAGACAAAACTAATCTGATGCAAGTGGAGGCAAATGAACCTTTGGAGCTTGTGATGCTCCACTCAGACCATCCGATTACCAAACCCGAGTAGGAATAAGGCTTTCACCCAAATACTGGGAGTCAATGAAGCACTTGTTAATCGACCATAGAGATGTGTTTGCTTGGAGTCACGAGGAAATGTCGGGAATTGACAATGAAGTAGCGGATCACAAATTGTGTGTTGACCCAACAATAAAGAAGGTAAGGCAAAAAAGAAGGACTTTCAGTATAGATAAGTGCGCAACTATAGCCAAAGAAATTGAATGCCTCCTGACAGCAGGGTTCATCAGGGAAACCTATCACCTTGAATGGCTATCTAATGTTGTGTTGGTGAAAAAAGAAAATGGCAAGTGGAGAATGTACGTTGACTTCATGGATTTGAACAAAACTTGTCCAAAGGACAGCTTTCCACTACCAAGAATATACGGCATTGTAGATGCCATAGCAAGACATTGGTGTTGAGTTTCATGGATGCCTATTCGGGATACAACCAGATCCATATGAACAAATCAAATGAAGAGAAAACATCTTTCATTATCGATAAAGGTCTCTATAGTTATCGTGTAATGCCATTTGGTTTAAAGAATGCAAGGGCTACATACCAAAGATTGGTCAATCAGATGTTAAAGCAATAGATTGGGAAAATAATGGAGGTATACATCGACGACCTACTGGTGAAAAGCAAGGAGACCTCTTAGCACCTGGCTGACTTACGAGAATCCTTCGAGGTTCTTCGAAAGTATAAAATGAAGCTAAATCTATCAAAGTGTGCCTTCAGAGTAAACTCGGGAAAGTTCTTCGGCTTTATAGTCTCAGAGAGGGGGATTGAGGCAAATCTAGAGAAAATTGAGGCCATAGTAAACATGAAGCCACCATAGAACATTAACGATGCCCAAAGATTGGTAGGAAGAATAGCTGCTCTAAACAGATTTGTGTCAAGGTCCACAGATAAATGCCTACATTTCTTCAAATTCTTAAGAAAGTTCATGCATGGAATGAATAGTGTAATGAGGCCTTCCATGAATTAAAACATTACCTTTCTAGCCCACCATTACTAAAGCAACCCAACATTGGGGAGGTCCTATATGTGTACCTAGCAGTATCCCCACATGCCGTCTCAGCGGCCCTAGTAAAAAATGAGGGCGCCACCTAGGGACTAGTGTACTATGCAAGTCAGGCAATCAGAGGTACTGAAGTTAGGTATCCAAAATTGACACAAATGTTGGCATTCACTTTGGTGATAGCCGCTAGAAGGTTATGCCCATACTTTCAAGCCCACCTTGTTAAAGTAATGACTGAGCACTTACTCAAGAGAATACTGCAAAAGCTAGACTCTGCAGGTAGATTGGTTGTGTGGTCTATAGAGCTTAGTGAGTACGACATCGAGTAGGTACCAAGAACTACGATCAAAGAACAAGTCTTGGTTAACTTTGTGGCTAAATTCACAAGGTTCTTGGAATAGGTTCAGGCTACACCCCACCTACAACCATGGCAAGTTTTCGTCGATGGGTCAGCTTGTCAAGCAGGTGGAGGGATAAGAGTCTATGTTATTGAACAGGATGGAAAGGAACACTATTATATAGCAAAACTCACATTCAAAACCACCAATAATGAGGTGGAATATGAAACCTTAATTGTAGGGCTTTCGATAGCTAAGGCATTGTGCGCGGAAGAAGTCGAGGTGAAAGCAGACTCTCAAATAATGGTAAACCAAGTCATCAGAGCCTATGCCATGAAGGGGTAAAAATTGAAGCTTAACCTGAATTAAGTATGGGAGATTTGCGACCAATTTACTTATTTCAACCTAGAGCAAATACCCAAAGAAAATAACATCGTGGTGAATAGGCTGGCAAAAGTCACCTCCCCAAAAGAAGAAGTTAGCCTCCCTTGGGAGGTTCATAGAAGAGTGATAGATATTCCAATAGTTGGGTCTCCTATTTTTCACTTAGAATTGCCTATGCCATAATAGGTGAAAGAAATCTCCCACTATCTAGACACAGGCAAGCTCCCTGATAGAAAGGGGGCAACAAGGAAGGTCAAGCAAAAGGCGGCGTGGTTTGTCAAAGTGGACAGTACATTAGAAGAGGCACAATATGTTTTAGCAGAAATACATGAGGGCATATGTGGAAGTCACTCAGGAGAGAGATCATTAGCAGGAAAAGCACTACGTGCAGGCTACTATTGACCCAACACTCTCAAAGACGCCAAAAAATTTGCAAAAAAATGCATCAAAGGCCAACTCTACGCTCTAGTCCCACACTACCCCCCCAGAGAAGTTATTCTCCATCACAGCCCCATGACCATTTGCACAATGGAAAATAGATTTGGTCGAACCGTTTCTCCCAGGAAAGGGGGGGCATGAAACACATTATAGTCACTGTGGATTATTTCACAAAATGTGCAGAGGCAAAGTCACTGGTGACCATATCAGCAAAAGTCGTTTCCAAATTTTTGTAAACAAATATCATATGTAGATTTGGGATTCCTCATAGCATAGTATCAGACAATGGGAAGTAGTTCGATTCAGAGCACTACAAAGGATGGTGCAAGGAACTAGGAATTCAAACCAAGTACTCGTCACCTAGCCATCCACAAGCTCTTTGTAGCCACATTTTAAAAAGTTTATGAAATTTGATGAATCTTATTCAATGTGAGTTGAGTTTATCTCCTCTTATTATTGAATGAATTTTTGAACTTATCAAAGGTAAATCACAATTTTTGTGGCATTCCTCCTTTAAAATCTGGGTTCTTGAGACAAATTATTCAACGGGTCTGGATTTTCATATAATCTAGGTTCTTGAAACGAGTTCCTCAACGGGTCTAGATTTTTCAATTGACTTGATCTTGGCATTCTTGGGTAAGTCTTCAAATTGATTGTGGGTTCAAGGGATTCCATTTCCGCTGGTTCATATCAATTTTGGGTTTGTTTATTTGTGCAGATGTTTGCCTAAGACATTGTTTGTTGTTGGAAAAGAGTGCATATTTCCATGATTGGTTTTTTGTATGTATTTTCATGATCGTTTTTTGCTATTGTTGATAGTAGTGGATTTTCTGCCCCTTGGTGTAAATCGTCATTTGGTGTTCCCATTTTGTGGTTGATGTTATAGTTTGTTTGCAGTAACCCATACTCAAGTGGTCAGGAAGCATATTGACTCCCTGGATCCATCATAGGCAGTTTTCGAGTTCGTCAACTCATTCCCGAAGGATACCCGCACAAGGCAATTGTGGAGCTCGGAGGCTAGTTTTCGAAGGTAACCCACTAGCGGTGATTGTGGCACGAGTGTAAACACTCAGTGTTTGCTAGAGAAGGCATTGTGCGAGGGTCACTGAGTCTGTTGACTTGCATGCCTGTTCATCATCGAGAATCTCAAGGCTCAACTTTGGTGTTTGAGAGTCGCGAGGTCTTTTGACCTCCACGCTCATTCCACCACGGGCCTCTGGACTCGAATTTAGGGTTTAAAAAGGTTGTGGGGTCTTTTAACCTCCACGCCCATTCCACCATGAGTCTTTGGACTCGACTTTGGTTTTTAAAAAAGGGGGTCATGGAGTCTTTTGACCTTCACGCCCATTCCACCGTGAGTCTTTAGACTCAACTTTGTTAGTTTAAGGGGCCGTTGTTCTCCACGAGTTTAGGGACTCGAATTTGGTGTTTGAAGGTCTTTGTTCACCTTGAATCTAGAGACTCGACTTTGGTATTTGAAGGCCGTTTTTCACCACAAGTCTAGAGACTCTAATTTGGTGTTTGAGGTCTGTTGTTTACTGCAAGTCTAGGGACTCGATTTTAGTATTTGAGGGCCACTGTTCACAGCGAGTTTGGGGACTCAACTTTGGTGTTTAAGGGTCATTGTTCACCGTGAGTCTAAGGACTCGAATTTAGTGTTTGAGGGCTATTGTTCACTGCGAGTCTAGGGACTTGACTTTGGTATTTGAGAGTCATTGTTCACAAGGAGTCTGGGGAACCAACTTTGGTATTTTAGGGCCGTTGTTCACCGTAAGTCCAAGGACTTGACTTTACTGTTGAGTGTAATTGTTCACTGCAAGTCTCGGGACTTGACTTTGGTGTTTGAGGGTTGTTTTTCACCGCGAGTCTAGGGGCTCAATTTTGGTATTTAAGGGTCGTGCATCGTGAGTCTAGGGACTCGACTTTGGTGGGGCCATTGTTCACTGATAGTCTAGGGACTTGACTTTGGTGTTTGAGGGTTGTTGTTAACCACGAGTCTAGGGACTCAATTTCGGTATTTAAGGATTGTTGTTCATTGTGAGTCTGAGGACTCGACTTTGGTGGGGCTGTTGTTCATAGCGAGTCTAGGGGCTCAACTTTGGTGTTTGAGAGGATGCTCAACCACATTGTTGTGACAGGAGGTTGAGTTTGACTGTCCTGAGAGGTTTTCACTTAAAACCAAATAGGTTAGCATGATACAAATTACAAGTTTGAGATTTGTAAACTTGATACATTTCGCTAGTGTGGTGAAAGCTTGTGTTACACAGGTGATGCCCACGAGCAACCAGGTTTTGGCATTGATGAAGGCCCGGGATGCCCGCGATACCAAATGGTCTATTCTGATGAAGATTGATTAAGATTCCTAAGAGGGGCTTTGTAAGCAATGTTCCACGCCGTGTGGGTGGTTTCCAGCAAAGTATATTCTGCAGCAATTTTGCTATTACTTTCCATTTTTCCCAATTGGGATTGTTCGCTGCTGAATGATTTTTGCATGGAGGAATTGTTCATCCTTGAGTGCTTTTGTAGTAATAATCTCGACAAGAGGTGTTGGTCTTGTTGCTCACCTATAGGAGTTGGTTTGGTTGCTCACCTAATGTGTTGGTCTTGCACAGTGGACTGCTGAAGTTTTGGTCGTTGAGAGGTGTTGCTCTTGTTGCTAGCCTAGAGGAGTTGATCTCGTTGCTCACCTTAGGCATTGGTCTTGCATGGTGGACTGTTGAATTTGTGCTCGCCGAGAGGCATTGTTCTTGTTGCTCACCCAAGGCGTTGGTCTGGTTCCTTGCCCATAGGAGTTGGTCTTGTTGCTTGGCAGTAATGAAATTACTTTCATTACTGCCATGTATGCAGCTAATAGCTTAGAGATATTATCTGCACTTGTGTGAATCTAGCTAGGTGTTACTAGCCATGGGGGTGACGAGTTGCACTATAGTTGCGTTGGTTGTGGTGTTGTAATGGAGTTATGGTTTCGATTTGGAGGTTGGGTGCAATGGTTTAGGGCTCGCTGGGGGTTAACGATGCCTTGGTGACAGCAGGAAATTCCAATGGGTCAACACCATGTGTGTTAAGCTTGCAGCACCACAGAGGCGTGTATGGCTGGCGAGCTCAGGCAAGGATTTGAGGTAGCTTTGTGGCAGCTATGGTGAGGGGCTTCCTTGGCAAGCACTGGTGAAGGTGGTGAAAGAGGTTTTTGTGCTGAGTTGCGACGAGGGGCTCCCATGGTGAGCAATTTCTTGACTTGCAGTGAGGAGTTCCTGTGGCGATTAGTTTCTCAACCTTTGCGCATGCCCAGCAGTGGAAGAAATGACTATCATTGGTTTTTGAGCACCTTGCCAGTGGTCTTATAGGGGCTTGTGGTGCAGTGGTGTCTCCACGGCTACCTTTGGTTGTGTGGTGTGGTGATGGTTATGAGGAGCATTTTTGCAAACTCAGTTTGTGGGTGAGGGTCACCGTGGCAGTGATAAAGAGCGCTAGAGTTTTACGTTATGGCCATGGGTGGCTCCACGAGCTCACGGATGTCTGGCTTGGTTTGGCCTTTGGTAGCGAGCATGGCACAATTGAGCTAGCCATCAGCTTTTGGGTTTGGGAGAGCCACGGCGGAGGCAGAACCCACCAGAGATCCAAGCAGTGGTTAATGGTGGCTTTATTTGGCCACAAGCGAACTCCAAGCTGTGCATGATGAATGCAGGAACAGTTGGCTTTCTGGTGAGTGACTCCAGTGACGAGTATGAGGGAAAACTCCCGCCTGCTTCACCTAGATGTTCAATGGTCACGACAAGTTGCATTGCCACTCTCCTCGTCATGATGGTCACTGGGCGCACAACGATGTGCATCCATCTTCTGTGCATCCATTGACTCACTAAAAAATAAGCAACACAAAGGCTCTCCCAAGTGCAGAAGCTTGTCGCGTAATAATTATGAATAAAATTCCTAGATCGTCTCTACAAGGAAAGTGTGCTTAAAATCAAACCCGTATAAAATGGTGAAAACATTCACAAAGAGAAAATAAGAATGGTGATATATACAATGAATGGAAGAATGCAACAGAAATAAAATATATATATATATATATATACTAGTTGTGAACCAGATTCATATTTTTTGGATTTTTGAGCGTCACAAAGAAAAGTAAATGATATCAAATCAAATAATCAGAAATTTAAAAGCAAGAAAAACTAAATGACATCAAATTAAACATGCAGAAATTTAAGATAAATTGGAGAAAAAGGCTACAGGTGGAGGAAGAGAGATGAGCAGCAATAGTGTGGCCAAGGATCTCTACAACTATGCTGAATTGTGGAATTTTGGGGTTGGCCAAAAACCAGTCTACAACCCTCTAGTAAGCATCCATTCTCTCCTCTCATTCTCACAAAATAAACTGGAGAAACAACTATAGGTGGAGGAGGAAGGATGGGTAGCAACAGTTGGGCCAGGGGGCTCTACAACTACGCTTCCATCTCCCTCTCCTCACCCGAGTTCTCTCAAAAACTAAAGAAAAGCTTAGAGCAAAAAAAAAAAAAAAACTAAATTACACTACGCTATGATTACACTACGCTATGGCTCTACTCGACCTAATGATCGAGGGCCCATTTTTAGTTCTCCTTTAGTTTCTTTTTATAGACATGCTACATAATGGGTCAAAATGAAAATTTCCAAGAAATATTGGTTCCAACGCCCTTCTCTGCTTTTTGTTCCGTTCAGAAAAACTAGCTCAAAATGAAAAAAGCCTGCAACATCTATTTTTGTGAGAGTGCAGAGCAGCTGTAGCTCCCAGTATAACGTTTCTTTCCAACTGCAAAAGTGCCCAGCGTCTTTCTCTGCTGCGTGTCTCGTCCTTGTGTTGTCTTTCATGTGTAAAAGCTAAAACAACTACTTTTGTGTTTGTTGAAAAGAAAAGCAACGCCTGGTAAAGTCCATGTGCTGGTGTCTTGGTTGAGTGCTTTTAAAAACCAATATGTTGTGCAGAACGTCTAAAAAAGTAATATCTTCACCCCATGTGCATCCAAAGCAAAGAAAGGAGGGTTGACTTTTTAAAAGGGCAATGAATTTCCCACATGCTACTTGGTCAAATCTCAAAAGTTTTGCATTTCCGTGTAACTATGTGCCTGCCTTTCCGCATAAACCATTTTCATTTCTTTATATTTCCTCTCTATTTGCACGTGTTTTGGTCAAAAATTCAGTCCCATGTGAGTTTAAGAAATACCACACACAAAAATAAATTAAAAGGAAAAATAGATGATCAAAAGTATGTTGTGCATGTGAGGAAATATTGTCCAATTAAATCATGGTTATAAATTGAGCATGAACCATGATATTAGCTAATTAAAATCACAAACTCATATTTATGCTTATTTAAAATTTTTCCATCTAAAACCAATAGTAGTGTCAATGAAATAATTAAAATATATTGGTTCTAGATATAAAATATGCAATAATTCAGCCCAATCATCAATTGTCTGAGTGTCCACTGTGCACCTCCATGGGCATGCACGTAATGTGCTTTACATGCATGGTACCTGTCTCCCTTGCACAGTGCTGGTCCCACGTGCGCAGCTCACCTTGCATATCTACACATGCTTTTTTCTATTCCTTGTATTTGTAGCAATAGTATTAATAGAATAAAAATAACAAGCAAAGAATTCGAGAGGAGTCTCATCTGGCTTGCTGGATACTATCTTGTGTGTTGAGGAATCATCCTACTTCCCTTTCCGGTGTTGAGAATAAGAAACCAATCCCACATACGATACTAGCTGTTAATGCCTAAAATTGCACAAAAAATTAGAAGGGAGGAAAGAATCATCCCCGACCCACGATGATGATTTGGGCTTCAATACGATGTCCTTTGCAGTCATCCATAAAATAAATAATAAATAAACAAATAAAAATAAATAGAGAGAGACACAAGGATTTACGTGGTTTGGCATAATGCCTATGTCCATGGGTTGTTAGGGGGGACCGAATTCCACTATAATTGGTGATTTTACAATCTCTCATAATCTTACATATCTCATAATACAATGGAGGAATTTAGGAAAGATACTTTGGAATCTTTGTGTGGCAAGTTTGGCATAGGGAGCTTCTGTGGAGAGCCTGTACGTGGAGTTTATGTAGAGTTTGTCAAATTTGTGAGGATCTCTTCTTTATATTGAGGTCTATTTCTTTGGAATGATTAAGTCCAACTTCCATATGAAGCCATTTCATTTTAGGAGTCTGAGTGTCTTTCCTTTTAGGAGTCTGAGTCAACTTGTCTTATCTCTTCTTGGCTTTATCTCTTAGTTTGATTTTCGGCCTTATCTCGAAGCTAAATTATAAGCTGCTGATTTAACATCTACATGTATCAAAGCAAGTAGACATTAGAGTTCATAGCTATCTCAAGATTATAAGATTAAGGCATGTTTGGAAACTATGAGAATGCTCAAAATTCTTACAACTTCTCAAAATCTCACTCTCAAGTATCACTCAAAGACAAAACACTTTTAATTTTAAATTTCAACTAATTATTACTTAATCATTATTAAAAAAATCAATACAGTTTTTACAGACTTTAAAACAAAATACAAAAATTAATACAATTTTTACAAAATTTAAAACAAAATTATATTAAAAAATTATATCCAAATAATTTTTTAACTTTATAATATTTTTATTCAATTTTTTTCTCTTATTTTCCAAAACTCAGTAAAATATTTTTACTTTATAACAGGAGCATACTTGGGATAGGAGGGATACAGACTTGGAAGCCATACGTATGACATCATAAGTAAGGCGCAACGCCATGTGGATGACTCTCATAAGGAGGACTGTAGGCTTGGTCCCAAGGCAAGCTATAGAGACATGCACGCCTTGTCCTATTAGTCCACTTGACCCCTACCATTCTTCAATCGAGAGGATGCATGGACGATTGAGATTCGAGATTGCCCTTTCAATCAATTAGAGGTCAGGATTTGTCAAGACCGTGACTGACAGACCTACCATATAAAAGACATTGGACATAGTCAACATCTCACTTTTGAGATTTTGATTTTGAAATACTTCAATACACTTTCTTTTCTTCAAGGACTTCAAGGAAACTGAGAGCTCAGAGTCTTCATCAACTAAGAGACTGTCACCATCAATGCAACCATTAGTATTTAGAATATGACTCAGGTAGGTTCACTCGTACGACTATGCTAGTAAAGTAAGGTAAATGTTTATGATATGTTTTTGGATTTCATATTCTATTTCTCCACCTATTTCTCTCATAAAAATGCATGTTTGTTCATTATGGTTAATGACTAATTTGATGATATGATTTTTAATATATGTGATTTCAAATGTGACGTGATTTCCAATGCCAATATGATGTGATTTCAAGGGCTCAATACTCATGGGATTAGGTTGAGGATTCCTTGTATCATTCCTGGCAACTCGTTGCCACGTGTTTCATTCGGGTAGAGGGACTCCCTATGCTGATTGGGGTGGGACATTTCCATATGGTTCCACATAATAACCTGGGTAGAGAGAGTCCCAGTTTCAATAAGGTGGATTGTTTTCAGTATCATTTTGGTGGAAGTTATTTCATGTGTTGACTGGGTAGAGAGATTCCCTGTGCCAAATGGGTGGAGTGATTCCTTGTTATGGTTTTGGTGAATGTATTTCCCATATTGACCTGGTAGAGAGATTCCCTATGCCGAGTGGGCGGAATGATTCCCTATTCCGGTTTTGGTGAATGTATTTCACATATTGGCCGAATAGAGAGACTCCTTGTGCCGAATGGGTGGAATGATTCCCCATACTTGGTGATAAGTGTGATGATTCTTGAATATGGTGTTTTGCTCAAAGGGTAATTCTTCACTTTTATTTACATGAAACTTGTGTTTTCATAGTCATTGTCATTGTCTCATATTGTTAGTGTAGTTATTTTTAACTTGTCAAGGTTTTGTTGAAATCTCACGCTAGTTCCACTAAGGTTTTGCCCTTCGGAATCATAGAGTTTAATGCAAATATAGCTCATAAGGGTTAGTTCGAGGTAGAAGGTCCAACCCAGCCCAACTCGAGAAATAGCCATAGAGTCCTATCTCCATTAGTTTATTATCATTTGTAATTTTAAGGTGCTTTTTGTATATAGGCGACAAAAAATTTCTGTGTTTTATATTTTGATGGGGGCAACGAACAAATGTTGGTATATAACTACATATGGGATGAAGGAATATTGGCTTATGGATATTTCTTTTAATGAATAAGTGTTTGTACAATTCCTCTAGTGCTACTAGTATTAGTCTCCAACTAATATCCTTTACTTATTCTGCTACAATTTTGATACATACGATTGCTCCACATACGAATACACGAGTTTCCCTATGCACGCAAGCAATGTACCCGTCAGGCTCACATCTCGGGCACCGTAGTTCCTCGACAAATCACACTTAGGCATCAAGGGCGCCACAAGAGCGTTGGGTAATTTGGCCTTTTAATGGGTTTTAGGTCTAATTCATGGGCTTCAACCATGGGGTTTTAAGGCTTCTCCTTGGTCCTATTTTAAGCACTAACAAATGGGTCGGCCCACTTAATGGGTCCATATTATTGGGCTGCCTATAATTCATGGGCCAAATCTCTTAAAAATCCTAATAGGTCTATTTTAAATTTCAAAGTGAGCCCAACTCGTCTAATAAATATTTTTGAGTTTAAAATAAATTATTGGGAATAACAACAATTAAATAAGGGCTCATTTGTTCTGTAGAAATTAAATGGGCTTTAATCCAATTATTAAGCCCAATAAAATGCTTAATTCATCAAAATAAATTTTGGATTGTGGTCAATAAATCTCAATAGGGCTTTCCAAAAATACAAACCCATTAATATTATCCAAAACCGTCCACTACACCTTAACCGGCTTTCAATTGAAGTTTTGGGCCAATGGTCCTAATTAAAATTCATAGCTTACCTCAATAAATAGTAGCCCATGAGCTTATCCAATATGGCCTATTAAACCTAATTTAATTATTCATTTTATGCAAGAAAAAATCATGATGAAAGTATTTTTGAGTGCTATTCTTTTATGCATATGTTTTGTGTAACACCCCCAGATTCTACTTGGGTTCAGACGGACTCTGAAATTTCGAGATCAACACAAGGTTACCTGCCCCCGTTCATGACAATTAAAGATGCAATGTGATGTGAACCCGTGGGATTGAAATCTCTTGAACCTACAATCAAATTGAAAACTTACCAAAAAAGCCAATAATCAAGTCAAGAGATCTAGACCAGTTGAATTCTTGTTTCAAGAACCTAGATTTAATGAGGAAAATCAAGTCAAGATTTTCTTAGATATAGAAACTTAGAAACTGGAAAAGGAAAAACAGTTTCTGTTTTGATAAAGTTTAAATCTTTTGTGGTTTAAACCTATTCCAATGGCTTTGATAATTTTATTGGAGGATCCTAAGTCTCTTATATACATGTTAGAATATTATTTTGAAGATATTTGATGTTAGACTCAAAGGTATGAATTTTTATGCAAGGAGATATTCGGATAGGCCAAAGTGTTGATGTTCTTGACTAAATTTATATTTTGGTTGTTTTTAACCATTTGATCTTGAAATTGAAGCTTAGATATGTTTTAGGACACCTTTTTAAACTATGTGATGTTTTGGCTTGAAGATCATATATTTATAAGTCATGGATCAAAAGGTTGATCAAAACAAGTTAGAAACAAAAATCTGTTTTTAGAACTTAGAAAGAAACTAAAAATTCCAAGTATTGTTTTAGTGATTTTGATAACTTTTATTGATGATTCAATACATGATTATTCTTAGGAATATGTTATGAATATGTTAGAAGAAAGGTTTGAATTTTTGAAGTTCTTAGAGATACTTGGAAATAGATCAAATAATTTGTTTCAATGGTTTGCCTTTTTAGTTAAAAAGTTTGAATCATTTTTCTAAAAGTTTGGTAGTGATGATTAGCATATTTTTAGTGGGTGTTTTAAGTATGTTTTTAAACTTAAGATATGGAGATCTTTGTTGCAAAAATTTGGTTTGATAATGAGTTTTGAAATTTGAAAAATTGCAACAAAAGTAAAGGAAAAAGCCTATGCAAATTTCGGCCTCTATAGAATTTTTATAGTTGTATTTAGTTTTAAATTTTTTTGATTTGATATTTGAGTTTAGGACAGAATTTATATGAGGTATGTAAATTATGGTATTTTTGGAGTTAGGATACAAAATCCTTAAATTAGGGATAAAATGGTCATTTTTCTACATGTAGAGGGTAAAATGATAATTTTGCTCTAAGTTTGATGTGAACCCCAATCGACTCGCTTTGAGACCCAACAACAATATTGGAAAAACAAACCCAAGAATGCCAAACTCAAGTCTATGGATGGAGAATTTAGACCCGTTGAGAACTCGTTTCAAGAACCTAGATTATATCAAATCTAGACCCGTTGAAATCCCGTCTCAAGAACCCAAATTACAAGGAGGAACGCCACAAAGGTTGTGATTTACCTTTGATAAGTTCAAGAGTTCAATTAAGAACAAGAGGAGAAAACTCACTCACAATTAAAATTCGAAATAAAATTATGTCCGCCTTGAAATGGCTGATTACATCCTTTAAATACCCTCCCCAAAACATGATAAAACCCTAGACTAAAATTTGAGACCCTTTCTCTCAAAAAATGCCCTTTGTGAACAGTAGCCGCGTGTACTGTAGCATGAACAGTGTCATGCTACAATACTTCTAAACCCTAGTTCAACTAAGTAAGACATATGTGGGTTAAGCATCCTCAAGCCCACTTATTCAAAACTAATAATAAAAATCCTTTAAACAAATTGAAAGCCTTAATATCTAAAGGCCATATTTCTAAGTCAAGTCTTCCACAGCTTGGATCAAGTGGATCAAAGCTGGTTCTTCTTCTTTCAAGCCCATCTTGAGTGTTGGGCTCTTGCTAGCTTCTTTCCAAATGGTTTGTACTAATCCTTGCATTGCTTCCTTGATCTTTTTGGCTCTCGATCTTGTAATTGGCCCATCTGGAACTTGCAAAGGATCTTTAAGAGTAGGCCTGCCTTGGTTCCCATCATTCCCCCTCTCCTCAAAAGGATTCGACCTCGAATATTCACCTACGTCAAAAGGAGAAAGATCAGAAACATTGAAGGTAGCAGACACATTATACTCACCTGGGAGATCCACTTTATAGGCATTGTCATTAATTTTCTCAAGGATTTGGAAAGGTCCATCTCCTCGAGGATGCAACTTAGTCCTCCGATGAGCTGGGAATCTTTCTTTGCGCATGTGAACCCAAACCCAATCTCCAGGTTCAAAGATGACACGCCTTTGCCCTTTATTGGCTTGGGAAGCAACTCTTTCATTCTTTTGCGCAATTTGAAGCCATACCCTCTCATGGAGTGACTTCACCAACTCCGCCTTCTTTTGTCCATCCAAGTTACTCCTGCCATCAACTGGTAAAGGCATCAAATCTAAAGGGGTAAGCGGATTGAATCCATAAACAATTTCAAAAGGAGAATATGAAGTAGTAGTATGCATGGTCCTATTATATGCAAACTCTATGAATGGCAAACAATCCTCCCAAGTTTTTAAATTCTTATGAACAACAGTGCGTAAAAGCTGAGTTAAGGTCCTATTAACTACTTCAGTTTGACCATCAGTCTGCGGATGACAAGTAGTGGAAAATAAGAGCTTGGTACCCAATTTCCCCCACAACACCTTCCAAAAGTAGCTAAGGAATTTAACATCCCTATCAGAAACAATACTCCTGGGAACACCATGGAGTCGCACTATCTCCCTGAAAAACAAGTCAGCTATGTTTGTGGCATCATCTGTTTTATGGCATGGAATGAAATGTGCCAGTTTACTAAATCTATCCACAACCACAAAAATAGAATCTCTACCCCTTTTGGTCCTAGGTAGCCCCAAAACAAAGTCCATAGATATGTCGACCCATGGTTCACTAGGAACGGGTAAGGGTGTATACAACCCATGTGGCAACACTTTAGATTTGGCCTTCCTACATGTAATGCACCTGCCACAAATGCGAGTGACATCTCTCTTCATCTTAGGCCAAAAGAAATGTTCATGCAAAATATCCAAAGTCTTCTTGACACCAAAGTGTCCCATTAATCCACCACCATGTGCCTCACGCACTAGTAATTCACGCATAGAATAACCTGGCACACAAAGTTTGTTTTCTTTAAACAAGTAACCCTCATGCTTGTAAAACTTACCAAATGCCACCTTATCACATGCCACGTACACATTAGAGAAGTCAGCGTCATCGGCATATAGGTCTTTCACATATTCAAACCCAAGCATCTTAGCACTCATAGAAGTAAGAAGTACATACCTTCGAGATAAAGCATCAGCAACAATGTTCTCCTTACCTTGCTTGTAACAGATGACATATGGAAATGTCTCAATGTATTCCATCCAACGAGCATGCCTTTTATTCAACTTACCTTGACCCTTGAGATGCTTTAATGATTCATGATCGGTGTGGATCACAAATTCCCTAGGCCATAGGTAGTGCTGCCAAGTCTCCAATGCACGAACAAGAGCATAAAGCTCTTTGTCATAAGTAGGGTACTTGAGTGAGGCCCCACTTAACTTTTCACTGAAGAAAGCTATGGGCCGCCTATCCTGCATCAAAACAGCTCCAATCCCTATACCTGAGGCATCACATTCAATCTCAAAAGCTTTGTTAAAATCAGGTAATGCTAGCACAGGTGCAGAGCACAACCTTTCTTTAATGGTGGCAAAAGCATTCTCTTGACTACCCCCCCAATGAAACCCAATATTCTTTTTAATGACTTCAGTGAGTGGTGCAGCAATGGTGCTAAAATCTTTAACAAAACGCCGATAAAAACTAGCTAAACCATGAAAGCTTCTTACCTCAGTGATACTCTTTGGCGTTGGCCACTCCTTGATGGCCTTGACTTTCTCTTCATCCACCTCAATACCCTTTGTACTAACAACATATCCAAGAAAAACAACTCTTTCCATGCAAAAGGTACATTTCTTGAAATTAGCATACAACTTTTCACATCTCAACACATCAAACACATATCTCAAATGCTCAATATGCTCATTTAAGTCCTTGCTGTACACTAGGATATCATCAAAATACACAACCACAAACTTGCCAATGAATGCACGTAGGACATGGTTCATCAATCTCATGAAAGTACTGGGCGCATTTGTAAGTCCAAATGGCATAACCAACCATTCATAAAGGTCATACTTAGTCTTAAAAGCAGTTTTCCATTCATCACCCTCTTTCATTCTAATTTGATGGTACCCACTTTTAAGATCAATTTTACTAAAAATACAAGAGCCATGCAATTCATCAAGCATATCATCTAATCTAGGAATGGGATGCCGATACTTTACCGTAATATTGTTGACCGCCCTGCAATCAACACACATTCTCCACGTCCCATCCTTCTTTGGCACTAATAGCACGGGTACTGCACATGGGCTCATGCTCTCCCTCACGTACCCTTTGCTCATCAAGTCCTCAACTTGCCTTTGAAGTTCCTTTGTCTCCTCTGGATTACTCCTATAGGCTGGTCGGTTTGGAATAGCAGCTCCAGGTACAAAATCAATCTGATGCTCAATGCCTCTAATGGGTGGCAACTCATTAGGCATCTCCTCTGGGAATACATCATCAAACTCCTGCAACAAGGAAATAGCCAAACTAGGAAGAGACTGGTGAGTGTCATCAAGAGTAAGATAAGACTCTTTATAGACAAGAAAAATCATAGGGCGATCTACGAAGAAAGCCCTCTTAACCTCACTCTCTCTGGCATAGAAACTCACTTTTGTCTTTCCTTTTCTCTCGGCAGACTCTCTTTCTTTTTTCTCTCGTGGCTCTACTCTTTTTTCTCTACTCTCAGCCACATCTCTACTTTCTTTTTCACTCTTTTTGTTGTGCTCATTTTCACTATCACTCTTTATTTTCTGCTCAATCTCTTTTTCACTCATTCTTTTTTGATCACTCTCATTTTCACTCTTTCTTTTTTGATCACTCGCATTTTCACTCTTTCTTTTCTAAGCAACTTCACTTTTCAGTTTCAATTGGTCTTCATAGACCTGGCTTGGAGTTAAAGGAGCAAGCTTGATTGTTTTACCCTCCTTTACAAAGCTGTACATGTTTTTGAACCCATCATGTGTCACCCTCCTATCATATTGCCACGGCCTCCCCAACAAAATATGGCCAGCATGCATAGGCACAACATCACAAAGCACCCCATCCTGATACCTTCCAATTGAAAAAGAAACTAACACTTGTCTATCCACCCTAACTTCCCCACAATCATTCAACCACTGCAATTTGTATGGTCTAGAGTGTTTTAAGGTTGGTAAATTCAATTTCTCAACCAAAGTAGTGCTAGCCACATTAGTACAACTCCCTCCATCAATAATCATACTACATACTTTGCTGTTGACGTGACATCTAGTATGGAAAATGTTCTCTCTCTGTTGCTCGGCATCATCCACCTTAATGTGTGTGTTGAGAGCACGCCTAGCAACAAGAGACTCACTCACAACATATATCATTCCTTCGTCATCACTAGCATCAACCAACTCGGGCACTCCATCATAATCATCCTCACTCTCAGTCATCACCTCCCCATTGTCACGCATAATCATCACTCGCCTATTTGGACATTCAGAAGCAATGTGCCCTGAACCCAAACACTTAAAACATTTAATATCTCTATTCCTTGAAGGTTGAGATTCTACCTTGGTTTTGCTGCTAGGTCCCTCATCTTTGCCCTTAGGTGGTTCGATCTTTCTCTTTGCTTCAGCAGGATCATTCCTATCCCACTTTGATTTCCAAGTAGTGCTAGGAACCGAAGTGTACGTTGCTGTCCCTTTTCTCTTTAATTGCCTCTCCACCTTCATAGCCATGTGCACCATGTCCTCTATCTCCACATAATGTTGTAATTCAACCACATTGGCTATATCTCTATTCAAATCACTCAAAAATCTAGCCATGGTGGCCTCCCGGTCTTCCTCTACATTAGCCCGAATCATGGCCACCTCCATCTCCTTATGGTAATCCTCCACACTCCTAGACCCCTGTGTAAGATTTTGGAGCTTTTGATAAAGGTCCCTATAGTAGTGACTAGGTACAAATCTCCGCCTCATGAGAGCTTTCAACTCTCCCCATGTCTCTATAGGCCTCTCATGATTCCTCCTCCTAGTGGTCACTAATTGATCCCACCAAATAATAGCATAATCAGTGAATTCAATTACTGCCAACTTTACTTTCTTCTCCTCAGAGTAATTATGACAATCAAATACCAAATCTATTTTTTTCTCCCACTCTAGATAAACCTCTGGGTCAGTTCTACCTTGGAAAGATGGTATTGTCATTTTGATGCTCCCCAAGTCTCTATCGACACCATCCCGACCCCCTAGGTTCCCCTCAAATCCTCTTTCACGCCTAACTCCTCTATGTCTACCCAACCCAATTTCAGATGTTAGGTCTTCCTCATCCTCATCATCTCCTTCATTCTCATATGCATTTTCAACCCTAGGCTCACGTCGCCTCCGATTTCTCCCACCTTGCAAATTTCTAATCTCTGCTTGTTGTTGATTCATCCTATCCTCCATTTGTCCCAATAGCATGTTCATCCGCTCAAACTGTTGTTGCATGGCTTGCAACACAAATGAGTTATCTGCTATCCCCTTGGGTGATGAGCCACTGCGGTGAGACATTGTAATGTGCAGCAAAAAGAAAATGTTAGCAGAAAAAAAAAGGACCTCACACGCTCCCTTACGTGTTTACACTCAAATGATGGCACTCCACTCGTGTTTCACTCTGAATTGGTTTTTTTTTTTCGATAATAATCTCACACTCTCTTGCCTTTTACCTCTAGTTTTCCCACTCAAGTTCTTTCAGAACTAATTGAACTCAATCAAGACAAAGAAACCTTGTTTAATCCCAACTAGCAATTAGATCCAAGAAACAAGAACAAGAGAAACACGGAAGGAAAGAAACGACACGAGAATCACGGAAATTATACGAATGGAAGAGTGACTGTAACACAAGATACCAACTATAATGAAGGATGCACAACCCCTATGATGAAAGGCTCAAGAAAAAAAATTTTGGATTTTTCTACACCTTTTTTTTTTTTTTTGGACGATTTTTTTTTCTTTTCCTTTCTTTTCTTTTCTTTTCTTTTCTTTTCTTTTCCTTTCCTTTCTTTTCTTTTCTTTTCTTTTCCTTTCCTTTCCTTTCTTTTCTTTTCTTTTCTTTTCTTTTCTCAACAATTCATCCACAAACAGAAATATTCAATTGGGATAATCAAACAATTGAATTCAAACATATAAAAAATGACAAGGAAATAGAAGGGAATCAATGAAACCCTACAAATTTCAACCCTAGATGGTGCAAATTTGGCAGCCTAAGGAAAAACGAATTTCTGCACCTTTTTTTTTTTTTTTTTGGAACCTTAGAACATTGAAGCCCTAGAATTTACGATGCAATAAATAAAAGATAGAATCAGACCTGATTGGAAACCTTGCTCTGAATACCAAATGATGTGAACCCCAATCGACTCGCTTTGAGACCCAACAACAATATTGGAAAAACAAACCCAAGAACGCCAAACTCAAGTCTATGGATGGAGAATTTAGACCCGTTGAGAACTCGTTTCAAGAACCTAGATTATATCAAATCTAGACCCGTTGAAATCCCGTCTCAAGAACCCAAATTACGAGGAGGAACGCCACAAAGGTTGTGATTTACCTTTGATAAGTTCAAGAGTTCAATTAAGAACAAGAGGAGAAAACTCACTCACAATTAAAATTCGAAATAAAATTATGTCCGCCTTGAAATGGCTGATTACATCCTTTAAATACCCTCCCCAAAACATGATAAAACCCTAGACTAAAATTTGAGACCCTTTCTCTCAAAAAATGCCCTTTGTGAACAGTAGCCGCGTGTACTGTAGCGTGAACAGTGTCATGCTACAATACTTCTAAACCCTAGTTCAACTAAGTAAGACATATGTGGGTTAAGCATCCTCAAGCCCACTTATTCAAAACTAATAATAAAAATCCTTTAAACAAATTGAAAGCCTTAATATCTAAAGGCCATATTTCTAAGTCAAGTCTTCCACAGCTTGGATCAAGTGGATCAAAGCTGGTTCTTCTTCTTTCAAGCCCATCTTGAGTGTTGAGCTCTTGCTAGCTTCTTCCCAAATGGTTTGTACTAATCCTTGCATTGCTTCCTTGATCTTTTTGGCTCTCGATCTTGTAATTGGCCCATCTGGAACTTGCAAAGGATCTTTAAGAGTAGGCCTGCCTTGGTTCCCATCAAAGTTAGTATTTTTTTCATATTTGTAATTGATAGTGATTAATCTTTAACCTTTAGAAATCACTTTTTTTAGTTCCATGTGATCGCGCTTGAAATTGCTTAGAAAACGTAAAGATTGAGATAAGTTAACTTTTAACTCACTAGCAGTTTACTGTGTATGGGTAATAAGTAAAGGAACTACAGTGTAGGTATGTATGTTATCATATATGTCATGCCATGCCATACCAAACTATCACATATTTATATGTTATATAGAATTTATTCTGTCACGAGTTATTCATCTATTACACAAGATATTATGTCACGTATTGCTATACATTACAAGTACGTCATGTTAAGTGTGCCATTTATTATATATATGGCAAGTCATGTAATATTCACTATTATTGGTATGCCATGTTAAATATGTTGTTTGTTACATGTTTATGTCATATTACGAAATGTTTTTATCTCAAGTTAGTCATGTATTTCAAGTTATGTTCAAGTCATGTTATATTACGTCAGGGATTATGTCCTTTTGTATCCAACCACGTTTCATTTCGAGTACAGTTTGTGTATTTTGAGAACACTCAAGTCAAGTTACTCATGTCAGTATCGACTCTAAGTGCTAGAATTTGGTAATATCCTAGTAAAACTCATTTGTTCATGTTAGAGTGTTTAAAAAGGTGTGAAATTCCTTGAGTTGACAAAATGCTATCAACGGGTAGCGGGCAGGGACCTAACTAGCTGGTCACCGAAGCACACTAGGCATTAACGCCGATGGAGCCATATTTCATTTCAATAATTCATGGGGCTACAATAATTGTGGAGCATGAAGTATAGGGTTACAGTAATTGTGGCGCATATACTACATGAGATATAGCAATTGTGACACATAGAATATATGGGGTCACACCGACTATGGAGTATGTATTAACACACTCACGGCTGGTCCAGATACCTATATTGTGATACGATAATTGGTAATGACACATGGCTCTAGAGGACCCATGTAGCACCTGAGAAGATGAGTATAAGCAATTAAAGAAATAAGATTCCAAGTTCATGTGAAGTTAAGTTTCAGATCAAGTTCATGTTAAGTCAGATTTCAGATCAAGTTCATATTAAGTCAAGTTTTAGATCAAGTTCATGTCAAGTCAAGTCTTAGTTTAAGTCCAGTTTAGTTTAAGTAAGTCAAATTTAGTTTAAGTTATGTCAGTTATGCTATATTGTATGTCAAGTTATGCTATGATTTCTTATGAATTTGATTATGTATTCATAATTTTACTGTCATGCATGCATCATTAACCTGTGTAGAGGTTTTATGTTAACTTGCTGAGATTTGTAATAAAATCTTATTGTGGTAGTGCCAACTATCATTCCACTCGAATGATAAATCTTGTTACAGGACATGAAAGAGAATCAGGATTTGACCAACTGGACACAGTCGACTGAGCAATATTGCGATGTCAATGTTAATATCGTAGTTAACTTAAATTACTACTTGTACTATAGAGTTGCATCTCCAGTACTCTTTTGGATCATAGCCATTTTGGACTAGTGTTGTGATCTTAGTTGTTCAATATGTCTTTATGTATGAATGATGTATTAAGCATTTGAGATATCTTCAGTTTGGTGCATTGTATTGTTAAACAAAAAAAATTATCCATTATGAATATTGCATAATGTTAGATGCATGTTAGAAATATTGCATCTTATATGTCATGAACGGGGGTAAGTAACTTTGTGTTGCATGTTCGGACGCTTCAAATGTCCATCCGAATCCAAATGAAATTTCGAGTCGTCAAATCAATCAACACCAAATCACTTTAATTTTTGGATCGCAAAGTATATCAAACAGCCGTTTCTGAAATTTCTTTATTTCTTTTTCTTTTTTTAATAACTAAGTAGCAACCCTTGAATACGCTTCCTTTTTTTTTTTTTAATAAATATTCAATCACAAGAGGCAACAATAATTACAATTTCTAAAAAAGATTGATCTAATTTCAACAACAAGAAATGGAAATAGAAGGAATCCAAGCAAAGATTACAGATTTGGCAATTACAGATCTAGAAATTAAAGCGAAGATTCTTGTTGGAGGAAAATCAATTAAAGATCTAGAAATTACAGATCTGGAAAAAGTCAAAGGAAAATCAATTAAAGAATTCGTAGATCTAAATTCTTGACTCAACTACATGAGTAATCAATTGTGAAAAATATAGATTTGAATCTAAACACTTGAAATTAACATGAATGAAGAAGAAATTGTACGTCAGAATAGAAAACCCTAGAACAGCCTAAGACAAAAACCAAATGCAAGAATTAAAAAAAGGATAAATCAGACCTTATTTGGAGCCTGACTCTATTACCAAATGAAGTCGAAGACTCGTAAACATTATTTCATACAATTAAAATATAATAACATAGGTCACATTGTTACACCCCATGTGCGAGGGTTAGCGGTCTTTTTTTTGGACCCGAACTCTACCTGTGGCCATGGGTTGAGAATCCCTTTTCAGTCAGGGGGTAGCAATGGGTGCACTACCAGTACTACTTATCTGGCATTGCAATCTGCCCAGTCCTTTGGTACTCATTCCTTCAGTCGTGGCCGTTACGTATTTTTATACATTAAAACTTTCAGTCCTTTCATTCATTCAGTCCTTTCTTTTAGTTCTTTCAGCCCTTTTCATTTATTTATTTTTCAATTCATTTAATTCTTAGACATCTTTTAAAAGCATAGCTTAAACCTTAACGTTTAAAAGCAGTCTTTAAAATCATAAACATTAGCATCATTTAAAACATTAGTCTGTGGTAGCATTAAAGCATCATTTAACATTATCTTTCAAAGCATCATTTAAAAGTATCAGCTCATGGCATCGTTTAAAATATCAGTTCATAGAGACATTTTAAAACACTTTCTTCGCTTCATTTAAAGCATCACTTAAAACATAAGGTAGGAGCCTCACATTTCGTTTCATAAAAATACATACAATACTTACTGTGTATACCATCCATTTACATGCATACACTTAATACTTTGGGTGTATAAAAAGGGGATGCCAAGAAAGGCCGTTACATACATATACTTGAAGACTTTTATACACTTGACATATTTTCGTAAAACATCATCTGTGTCATTTCGTAAAGAAAAAGTATTTCATTTTCCTTTTGTTCATTTATTTAGAAAACTCTAGAAGAGTATGAACATAATACTTACCTGGATTCCATGCCATACTCATTTCATGCAGTCCATTCATGTGCATGTTAGATGGCAACCTACATACATACACATAACTTTAGTATCATTATCTATCTAGTACATAAATAACTAACTTGAATAAAACTACACTTCACTTGGAAACACTTTCCTTCTATCCCATGCTCTTACATACCACTTACTATGCTAAAACCTTCTGGATCCATTTACAGTCACTACCTCTTTCAAACTCGACATTCTACCTCGAGTGCTTATCTACTAAAGTGAACCTTCGTGATTTGCCTTAGGGTTTAGATATTAAGACCTTCATCTTACTCTTCCTATTAAGCGCATTCAAATGCATGACTTGGATTGACCAAGTCACGCATCACAATCCTAGACAATACAACTGTCACTACCTTAGTGCATCCTAGCCCACACTAAATCCTCATTCCCATCCACACATGCCACATGACTTTAAGCCCACTCTAAGGCTTAAACATCTTGTAACCATGCTTAGGACAGATTACCTATTATATATGGTAAATCCATCCAGTACACGTGTCTCACCAGATGCAAATGTGCTTTACTCCTTTATCACCTAAGATCAAATATATAATCCATTGAATGCTCACTTGTATAAACAAGCTCCATACTTCGATACCAACTTCTACTCAAACCCGATCAGCAGGACTTTCCTACTTCCCGACTCCTTTACAAGTTCATCCCAACACTTACACGACAAGACCCTATTCACATTACACCTCCGTCTCATCACATAGCTCGAGACTAACTTCAAGCTACACTGTGACACCCGTCACTACGGTAGGGTCACATCACAACTATTTCGAAACACTGTTCCATAGTTTCCGACGCTACACAACACGCTCTACGCTTCTCAACTACGCCATCCAGACCTTCTTGATACCCCTATCCAGTGCATCACGATGCCACCTAGAGTCCACTCTAGGTGAACTCCTTTTCATCCACACTACACCATACACCATCAAGACGCACGCCACATGTTGCATCGCTACACAATATGGAGTACGCACCACGTGTACTCCCTTCACAACACTATGCCGCATCACTACTATAGCACACACTTCATAGTACAATCCATAACACTTCACAGCACACTACACAGTTACGCTCAACACTTCACTACACAACGAACTCCATAATCAACCAACTAACATCTAACATAAATAATGAGAGAGAGGGGGTTATACCATCGTTGGGATTAACCCGTGCATTACTCACTACCTGTTACTGTCAAAGGTATCGGAATGGTCGTACATGGTGGCTAAACTGTGCATGGTGGCTATCCACCTTGTATGGTGGTTGTCCACCATGTAAAGTGGCGGTTTGGGCTTAGGGCTAGGCTAGGGGAAGTCTTGGGAGGATCATGGTGGGCTCAAAATGGCAGTGAGGGTGGAGCACGGTGAAGCTGTGGGTTTCAAGTGGCTGGCCGTGGGTCTTACACGAGAGAATTTGGAGGGGAAGCTTGGTTGGTTGTTGGCTGGCCATGGAGGGCTTGAGAGAGGTGCGGTGGAATTGTGGTGGAGAAGAGGAGGTGACACTGTGGTTGGAGGGCGGCAGATCTAGCCAAACTGGTGGAGAAACCCATGGGAGAGTGAGGGAGCGTGAGAGAGGTGGAGAGCTTAGCTGGGCATGGAGGAGCTTGGAGAGAGGTCGTGGTGGTTAGGGGAGCTCGTGACGGTGGTTGGAGGTCGTGGGTGGCAGTGTACGGTGGTGTGGGTGAAAAACCCGTGCATTTCGTGTGTGTGTTCATGGGGTGATCCGAGGGAGAGGAAGAGGGTTGGGGGAAAATGGAAGCTATGGAGGTGGTCGTCGGTGAGAGGAGGTGGTCATGGTGGTGCTTGGTGGGGCAATGGGTTGACGACAACGGCGCACAGTGGAGAGAAATGGGTTTCACCCATTTCAAGTTGAGCTATCGTAGGAGGAGAGAGAGAGAGAGCTGCATGGGGGTTGGATTCCACGGTGGAGGATTGCGACGTGAGGGGGAGCTGCTGGTGGTGGCGGTGAGGCTAGGTGGCGCATAGCGGCGCCGAGCTGAGCTAAAGGAAGAATCAGTTGGGAGAAAGGGGCTGCAGCTCGGGCTGGGAGGAAGGGAGATGAGAGAGAGAGGGAAAAGACTAGGGGCTTGGGTATTTAATCTGGACACTTCATCTTGGGATCTACAAAATGATCTAACGGTGAGGAATTAAAACACTGATTTGAAAATGCGTAAACATTCATTTAACTTAAAACACTGAGAAGAATTAAGATAAAATATTATTTAACTAAACTTTAGTTTATAAAATATAATCTTCATCCTTAATAAAATGATAAAGTTTTGCTAATTATTTTTTTAAGAGAATAAAACTATTTAAATAAATTTAGAGTTTTCAACATAATTTAAATCTTATAATATTTTTAAATGACTAAAATCATTTAATTAAAAATAATTTTTCACAATTATAATATTTTTGGAGCTCTTCAAAAATATTATAATTGTCTTACTTAAATCAGGTTTGGTCAAATAATACTGAAAATATCCCATATAAATATTTCTAGAACATTTAAAATATTTGAAGGTTTTAAAATACAAGGCTCGTTTTAGAAATTACTTAACATCTTTCAAAACACACTATCAAGATTCGACATGCAAAACGAGACTCGTGACCATAAGAGAGAGGAGCGAGATATTACAATGCTGCCCCCCTTTGTAACTTGTATCGCATTGATTAAAACTGGTTCTTCTTCTTTCAAGCCCATGTTGAATGTTGGGGTATTGCTCGATGAATTTGCAAACTTGGCCCAAGTAGATTGTACCAATCCTTATATTGCTTCATTGATTTTCTTAGCTCTTAAACTTATGATTAGCCCTACTGGAACTTGCAATGGATCGTTTAATGGTGCTTGTTGATTCTCATCACAATGCACCTATTATACTTATAGCAATATGTAATATTCGCAGCGGATAATTTTTTTTCTTAAGAAATACTATGCACCAAATGAGATATATCGATACCAAAGACTTGAAACATATTACATAAACATTAAAGTGATAGACATTCTTGATATCAACATAAGTCCAAAACGTCTATAATCACATAAGTACAGAAGATAGAGCTCCATAAACTGAAATATCTACTAGGCAAATACGTTGAGTACCTTGCGCAACTTGGTCAAGGATGTCATAATACTATCTATGAATCTGATCATGGAGGCAATGAGCTCTGCATTGTGTTTGCATTGCTTAGTCAACTGTCTTTAATCAGTCAATGTCCATTGTATCTCTCGGTCCTGACATATTGTCTACCATTCTATTGAAAATAGTAGTTGAGACTTTCACGGTGAGATTTGAGTACAAATATCAGCAAGTTAATAAAAAAACTTAACATACAGTTAAAAAATGCATGCATGGAAGTAAAAGCATGAATGCATAAAATGATCATAAATAAGTTGACATGACTTGACATTTAACATGACGTGTACTGACTTGACTTGGAACTTGAACGTGAACTGAACTAAACTGAAACTATATTTGACATGGCATGAACATGAACTGAACTTGAAATAACATGAGTTTAAATGTGAAATACATGAACTTCGAATCTTGTTCATTGTATAAGCATGATTAATAAAAGTGACCACATAGGTGCTACACGGTTCCTATTGAGCTATGTGTCCCTACTAATTTACACCAGCACAATACAGATTTACACTAGCTGTGAGTAAGTTAAAATATGTACCAGTTCACATGTATATGCAACTGTTATGGAAAACATAATGTACGTATCTCGTGACAGGTATCTGCACCAGCACGAATACGTATAACATGAAATTGAAAATAGGGGGCACCATCGGTGTTAGTGCCTGTTCCACTTTGGTGATCAGTTAATTAGACCCCATTTGAAACTTGTTGATTTTTACCTTGTTAACTTGAGGGATTTCATACTAATTTAGAAACTCTAACGTAAACAAAAGAATCTCACTAGGATATTATCTCATCCTAGTACTTAGTGTCATGATAAATGACTTGACGTGAAATAACTATTTTCGAGATGCATTCTATACTCGAGACATGAATCGAAAGGATAGATGACTTGATGTAATGTAACGTGATATGTATGTGAGACGAATGACATGGCATGCATGAAACAGACCAACATTTCGTGACATGGCATAAAATGTAACAAAAAAAAAATATTCATGACATGGCATAACGTGTAACAAATAAAAATCACATGATATAATTTAATGGTTAACAAATAAATATCTACGTGATAGAATATAATGAGTATTAAATAAACATTATATGACAGATATAATATGTAATATATATACATATAGTGATATGACATAACATAGCATATATGATAACATAAGAACATAACCAATTGTCCCCTTACCCAACACATATACATAGTAATCTGGCAGTAAGTTAGAAGCTAGCATACAGTGATCATTGCGTTATAGATAAAAATGTGCGAAACATGAGAAACTATAAGTAGATATTTGTAAATGTTAGAAACTCCTCATTAACATTTTAAAAACATAAAAATACTATTTTTAGAGTAAAATTACCATTTTACCCCTCTAGATGTGGAAAAATAATCATTTTGCCCCTAATTTAAGGAGTTCACATCCTAACTTCAAACCTCATAAAAATTTATATTTCTCATGTAAATTTTATCCTAAATTTAAATATATAATTAACAAAATTTAAAATAAATCACAACTATATCAAACAAGCCTTGGTCAAAACACACATAGGCCAAGAACTAACATGCTTCGAATCATCAAGCAAAAAATACAAAATTACAAGAAAGCCATCACAAAGCTTTCGGCCTTAATACTTCCACTAAAACTGATTCCTTTATCGTCTACCACTTCTTAAAATAAAGAGAAATGATATTTACAATTATGAAATGTGCAAACGCTACGTAATCCCTTTGAAGCAATTGAGTAAATAAGGGTTTCACGTAAAAATAATAATTTTTTAATAATGAATTTTACTATTTTTTAAAATAATTATGCGATATTTACATACTTCATAATTATACATAGCATTACTCGAAAAAATAAATAATTACTCTGCTTTTTCAAAAATTAAAAATCTAAGATTTTAAAATGCATAATCCTAATGATTGATTTTTTACTAGAAGTTGAACTCTGGAAGGTACAGAATGCAAGGGAGTCCGGGTGTCACAATCCCTAGGAGGATTGCCTAGGACCACACCTCGACATGACTCTTGGAGGGTCAAAACAGTTATATGGCTAGACTGTTTGCATACCTTGGCTCATGCCCTGATACGCAGCGGGCACCCATGGAGGCTACTGGACGCACGTAGACCATGCGTGTAGACCTGCGCATGCCCTTGAGCGTGCACCTGCCCGCATGCATGCGTGCCCCAACACCACTTAGCGAGGCTAGTGGCGTGCCTGTACGCCATCCAGCTCGCGACTCCAGCCCGTGCCTTGTAGGCAAGGTTAGTGGTGGGCATGCCATCCAACGCAAGGCTCCAGCCCATGCCTTGCAGCCCCAGAGCCTAGACCGTCAACTTGGACCATGCATGCCCATCACCCAGGCCACCAGCCCGGGCCATGCAGGACCACTGCCCAAGCCACTTGACTGGGCACCACAACAGTAGCACGACGTCACCCTGTGCCCACTATGAGGCCTAGGTTTGGCACCATGCCATGCCCACCATCAGCAGGCCACGCACAGCGCCATGTCATGCCCACCATCAGACCAACACATGGCACCATGCCATGCCATGCAGCGAACAGCGGACCAAACCATGACTAGCCCAGCCGTGGGCCATGCACTACCATAGCCCACCATGGGCCTTGCATGCCACGGCCACCATGGGTTAATTATCTATTTTATCATTTTTATTTGTTTTATTTAATTACTTGTTTATTTATTATGTTATTTATTTTATTTATTTATTTTAATTTGCTAGGGACCTTTTGGGGGTTTCCAAATTGTAAACTCTACAAATAGGACCCTTAGTCATTTCATTGGGATCTTTTGTCATTTGGAACATTGAGTGGCCAGCCATAGGGTTGGATTTATCTTTCGGTGCTTTTGCACTTAGGCTTCTTGGGGTGCAATTTGTGAATCCCCATAGAGAAGGATCACACCTTGCAATTCGTGAATATGTGTGATTCTATTTATCTTTTAATATATTTGAGGTTTCATTTCAATTCTTTGTGCAATATGAATTGTTGTGGAGAGGCCGAATCCTTCATTGGGATTCTCGGCTTGTGTGGTGGATCTCAAGATCTCTTGTGTTCATGTGATTTTCTCACATGTTCATAAGTTTTCCTTAAGGATTCTTGAAGTTTCCCTCTTGCCAAACATACAATTCGATCACCCCATACCTTTGCCTTTCACGCCAACCCCAATTGCCCAAAGCCACAAAACCCTAGCCCCATATCAAACCTACATGCCATTCCCTATCTACAATACCCAAACAATCCACAAAAAAACCCTAGATCTCACCTTGAACCATTCGGCCATAACCTCTTTGGCTTGGCCGAAACCCTAGATCCTATTTTCTCTCATCTCAATTTTTCATAATTTATGTGATTGGTCAATAGCCCTTTATTGACTCGCTCCAATTTCATTTCCCATCTAAACACATCAATCATATTTCCTCCTATCCATTTTCGGCCAGCCTTGTCCAATCTAGATCTCACATCTCAAATTCCTACATTTTAGGAATTGCAAAATCCATAACTTGTAAGATCTACTAGCCACCTTTGCCCTAGCCGTGTACCTCCATTTGCCTTGGCCGGAACTCACACTAAACCCTATCCTCAATCACTCATCATTCAACCCTAGCACACAAGTAGCGTCTAGCATACCCATTAAGCCTTTGGCCGTGCACCATCACCACTCAACTCGAGATCACCTAGCTCATACATCATCTATATTTATCACTATTGAACCCTAGACTCAATTCACCTAAGTTCTCTTTGGCCTACACGTGATCTATACCTAGCAAAGAAGCAACCAGGAGAGAATAGAACTCTTAATATGTGAGGACTTGACCGAGATCCCCAACACCGGGACACTGGTTGCGGTTACACAATATCCGGTCCCTTCTAGGTACGTATATATAGCATCTCCACAGCTTCCCTTTCTCATATAACAAGCGCACTGCACTCTCTTTCCATCTCCATGTGATGGAAAGCCGTGGAATTCTCCTCTGACCTCCGCTGCTCTGCTTTACAGCTTCAAATTTCAAAACCTGTTTGTACAGTATGTGACAATTTATGCACCCCGTCGACCTTCCCGAGAAAACATCCCGGATTCTAAGTACGTTGTTGTTGGGTGCTTGTGTATTTATACATATAAGTGTATGCTTTGTGATTTTCTATTCTATGCACCTTTCTCTACGTAATTGCTTGTTTTGTTCTAATTAACCGGTCAGATCTTCTGTTTCCTACGGTTGCTTTGATTTCTGTTACCACAATTTTCTGGGGCTTGTCGCGAGGGTTCTAGAGTTTAATCTCGTTAGTCAGGACCAGCCTTCTTCAAATATAGGAGGAAAATCTATAATTTTTAGAGTTTAATCTCGTTAGGGTTTGAGGTTTTCCTCAGATGGATAAGGAGAAATCCCCGGGCCACGGTGGAGGTTTACCACCTCCGTCAGGTCGTTACTCTGGTTTTTTGCCCACGGGAAGTAGCTTCAGTGTGAAACCTGAGCCATCTTCAGCATCCCCATCGTACCCGCCATTGGCAGCAGGTTCTACTTCGGAATCGGGACATTTTGGACATGGTATGAGTGCTGATTCCAGTCGCTTTAGCCACGATATTAGTGGAATGACTGATACACCACGGAAGAATTTGGGTCATAGACGTGCCCATTCGGAAATTCTCACCCTTCCGGATGACATTAGCTTCGATAGTGACCTTGGTGTTGTGGGTGGTGCTGACGGTCCTTCATTTTCGGAAGAGACTGAGGACTTGTTCTCTATGTACCTTGATATGGATAAGTTCAATTCATCATCTGCTACGTCATCTTTCCAAGTGGGTGAGCCATCTTCTGCTGTGGCAGCACCAAGTCCGGCACTGACATCGATGGTAACACCAGCATCTGGTGCAGTGACTTCTGCTGAGAATGTTGCCATTGGTGCTAACGAACGGCCCAGAGTTAGGCACCAACATAGTCAGTCCATGGATGGGTCCTTGACAATTATACCGGAGATGCTTGTGTCAGGTTCAGAAGATATATCTTCAGTTGATTCCCAGAAAGCCATGCCAACTGCTAAGCTTGCAGAGCTTGCTTTAATTGATCCCAAGCGTGCAAAGAGGTATCGCTTCTTGAAGAATTTTATAAACTTATTTCAGAAGTTTAAAGGATGAGGATTGGTATTTTTTTCTTCTCTCTCTCAACTCTAAAATCTATCAATAATTTTTTATATTGAAACATAAATGGTTGGTATGAAGAGTCTTTCTCTTGCACAATTGCTTGTTCATGTTTAGTTATGTATTAGTAACATTTTGGTTTTCATCTTTTTCTTCCACCACTCCGTTCAACACTGCATTACTAATTCCAAAGGACCAGACTACGGATATTAAATAATACAAATCGTACAAAAGATTCCAAAAAAATTGCATAAACCATTCCAAATCTTACAAATCCAAACAAAAACCAAAAACCAAAGAAACTTATAGATCAAAAAAGGCTAACAAATCCAACAAAAAACCAAAGAAACAAACAAACATAAAAAAATACAAAATAAATGCATAGACTCATGGGCCACGGTCGCGGTCATGGGTCATACAGATCTGCACAAATCTTCATAGATCTGTGGGGGAAAATCTGTTTGGCCCATGGTCGCGGCCATGGGTCATTAAACTTGCAAACCTGTCATGGTGACAGCGTCACCCACTGTCGCTGCCGCCAGCCATAGACAGTGGCGGATCCCAAAAGTTTTTCAAAATTCAAAGTAGCTCCTAAATTTTATTCATAATTCCATGTATATTGAAATTGGTCCTCCAAAAAAATTTATAATTTCCTTATTCCCATATGCTTTCTAAAATTTCTTAAAATTTCAATACACATAGAAATGTCTCTCCCCAATTTTTTACTATAACCCATAGATTTCGTATAATTTCTATATATTATCTATTTTCAAGGATGTAGCTCAACTAAAATTAAATTAAAACTAAGATTAGGAGAAATAATAAACTATTAACATTGACTCCAAGGTTTTTTATTACACAATATTAAGTTTCTTAATAGAGAATAATAGAATTCAAAGTGAAAATATAAAAAAAATCATTTAAGATTTTAGGTTGGAAATGTTCCCAATGTCTCCAGTTTGGCTAATATCTTGGGATGCAAAGTTGCCACACATTTACATATTTCTTCAATCTTGTACACGCTTGTAGTATGTCTGGAGGAGTGGATAAGATGATATGATCACCATCCAAGAAGGTGAGATACACTATACAGTTGTACTATAAATCTCTTATGACACACTCTACAAGAACATTCCCATGGAAGAACATATGGAAGACTACGGTCCCCCTAAAAGCTTTCTGCTTTTTTTTTTTTGTATGGACAGTTTCCTTAGGGAAGATTCTCACTCTAGATAATCTAAGAGCACTCACAATGGATTCTCTATCCTATTCTTTAAAATAAATCACCAAAATTCACTTTTTCTATTTTACATACTGACTTTTACAATATATCATATATCAGCTTATCTATTTTTTCTTCATATCATTTAAATATTATACTTTTTAATATTTTTTATTCATTTCAAATATTTTCTCTATCTACCAATGATATTTTCATATCTCTTGATATTTGTAATATTTCTATATATACAATGTCATATAATTATGTACTATTTTAAATTAATCCAAATTTATAAACTAAACTAAAATATAAATTAATTAAAAAATTAAAAAAATTATATAATAAAAATATATATTAAAATATCACCATAACCAAATAATTAATATCCAAATTATTAAAAATATCACCATTCAAAAGGCAATGCAACCTAACTACGTAGCTCCAGGTTTGTATGGATATGTGATAAATGAATAAAAAAATGTTTACAACCGTGTACAGGCTCCTCCAAATGTAGCGGCTTTCCTGTAGCAAACTGTAAAGTGCCTTTAAAATAGATAATCGGATGGAAGGCAATTTTGAAAACATTTCTCTATATTTTAAAGAAAAACTCATTATAGAGCATCCATTGAGAGTGCTCTAAGGAAACACCGCTTCATTGTATTAGATTGGTGCTACATGTGTAAGAAAAGTGGTGAGCCTGTGAATCATCTATTATTGCATTGTGATGTAGCCATGAGTTTATGGAACGATATATTCACGAGAGTGGGACTCATTCGGGTAATACCAAGAAGGGTGGGTTGTTGAATTTTTGGCCAGTTGGGAAGGAATTTGAGGTAATTCTCAAATGGCAGCCGTGGACAATGATACCGACTTGTCTATGGTGGTGCATATGGATGGAGAGGAATGGTCGGAGCTTTGAGGATCGTCAACGGACAATGGATGAGCTTAAAACTTTTTTTTTTTTTTGGTTTTCTGCACACTTTATTCCATTGGTTGATTGTAATAGACCTTTTTTTTTTTTTTTTTTTTTAAATTTTTTTAATTTTTTTTATAAGAAGTAAATTTTATTCAATCGAATGAAATAGGCATAGCCCATGTACACAGGAAGTATACAAAAGAACACCTAAATACATTCTATATTAAGGAAAGAAAGTCATGAACATTGTTTCCATTAAGTACAATAGCTGAAAACCAAAGCATCAAGGTGCGCATAAAAAAAATCTGAAGCTCTGCCATAGTGCGCTCCCTATCCTCGAAGCATCTCTTATTTCTTTCCGCCCATGTGCACCACATGATACACAATGGGATCATCTTCCACACTACCGCCACTTGAGGGCAGCCTTGAAGATCCTTCCAGCTAGCTAATAAATCCACCACCTTTGAAGGCATTACCCAATCAATATCCATTCTTCTAAAGATCTCGTTCCAAAACTCCCTTGTAACCTCACAATGCAAAAGTAAATGATCTACAGATTCTCCATACTTTTTACACAGATAACACCAATCCATCACAATGAGTACCCTCTTTCACAGATTGTCCGTAGTCAAATTTCTTCCCAAGAGTCGTAGTCCAAACAAAGAAAGCTACTTTAGTAGGCACATGGGACCTCCAAATTCTCTTCCATGGGAATGGAACATGACCTTAGTTTGACAAAATCTTGTAATATGTCTTGACTGTAAGTTTTTTATTGTCAATAGCCCTCCACTGAACCTTATCCTCTTGTACCATGGTATTTCCCATAGAGTATAGCAAACTAAAAAAATAAGACAGCGTGCAATTCCCAATCATGAATGTCCCTATTAAAAAAGACATTCCACTGGTAAGAATCATGAGAGAATATTCGCATATATGCAATAGATACCTCAGTGTTGGTTGCAATATGATAGAGTGCTGGGAAAACCATGTACAAAGCACGTTCTCCACACCAAACATCATGCCGAAACCTGATTTTGGACCCCTCACCCACCACAAACCGTATATGACTTTCGAAGGACTACCATCCTCGTCAAATAAATTTCCATAAGCCCACGCCATACCCCCTCACAACCTTGGAGCACCAACCTCCCCACTCACTCCCATGTCTAGAAACAATAATTTCCTTCCAAAGTGTGTCCCCCCTCTAGGTAGAATCTCCATAACCATTTTCCCAGTAGAGGGGGACACACTGGGAAGGTTGCAAAGAGATTGGTCACCATACCATACCATACCCCCAGCCCTCTAGCCCATATGGGAAGGTTCCATATGTTCTTCTAGAGTGTGTCAATCTTGTACATGCTTGTAGTATGTCTGGAGGAGCGGATAAGATGATATGGTCACCATCCAAGAAGGTGAGGTACACTATACGGTCTTACTATAAATTTCTTATGACACATTCTACAAGAACATTCCCATGGAAGAACATATGGAAGACTACGGGTCCCCCTAAAAGCCTTTTTTTTTTTTTTTTTTGTATGGACAGTTTCATTAGGGACGATTCTCACCTTATATAATCTAAGGAAATGCCGCTTCATTGTATTAGATTGGTGTTACATGTGTAAGAAAAATGGTGAGCCTGTTGATCATCTATTATTGCGTTGTGATGTGGCCATGAGTTTATGGAATGATATATTTGCAAGAGTGGGACTCATTCGGGTAATTCCAAGAAGGGTTATTGAATTTTTGGCCAGTTGGCAAGGAATCTGGGGTAATTCTCAAATTGCAGCCGTGGAAGATGATACCGACTTGTCTATGGTGGTGCATATGGATGGAGAGGAATGGTCAGAGCTTTGAGGATTGTCAATGGACAATGGATGAGCTTAAAACTTTTTTTTCTGCACACTTTATTCCATTGGTCAATTGTAGTATACTTTAATGGCATGAATGTACATGATTTTCTTGTATCTTTAGACAGTCATACCTAGGTGTGGCTCTTGTATATGTCCTGTGTACTTGGCTTCGCCTATTATCAATCAAATACTTATTTACTGATAAAAAGAACGATTGATGATTTATATGAAAAATAGTGGAGATGTTTTACCCTCTAAACTTCATTGAGCAAGGAAAAGTTTATTTAAAGGTCTCAATTGTGGCATTCTATGCTTAATGTGACACCAAAATAGATAGATTTTACATGAAATTTGATAAACTAGCTTAGATATTATAATGAAAGATGGCATTCTAAAATACCACTTGATAGTTTCTATGAAGAAAACAATTTCTAAATATTTCATATTTACAAAAATAATAATGGATGAATATTATTCTAAGAAATATTGTCATAAAAAATCTGAAACAAATATTAAGTTGTGTTAAAATTTTATTTCTACTTTATTTGGCAAATTATCGAGATTTAATTTTATATATAGTTATGCTTTATGATTTTGTAATATTTTTTTTTATTTTACATAAACATCTCGTGAGATAGAAAAGTTGGCCCCCTTGAGAAAAATTGCTGGTTCTGCCACTGGCCATAGAACACCCAACATCCAGCCCATGGAGTTCTAACTCTAGCTGTGACCCATGACAACAGAGAGAAGAGAACGGGGGAGAAGAGGGGAAGTGTAGAATTGGAGAAGAGAGCAGGGGAAGGGGAGAAGAGGGAAGGAGAGACATGAGAGGTGAGAGAGAATATACCTCTTATAGTTAGCGTTATGATTTGAAACATTGCCGTTTTGGGATACCCAAAACAACGTTGTTTCTTTCATTACAAATCTATTATATATATATATATATATATTTATTTAACCTACGGGTGGATGCCTCACAGCATGCATCTGACGAGTAGGAGCCCCTGCTCTGGCCAAGCTGGGTCGGAAGGGGGAAGTGTGGGCGGCAGGGCCTTGCCACCCACCCCTACATCCTAGTATTTACAAGGCCTTTGGCATTAGATTTTTCCTTCTTCAGAATAACAGGTCTTTGTTTTGTCAGCTCTAAGATTGTCTTTCTAATATGTTCGTTGGGATGAGACAGCAAAGATGACCTCTCAGATTCAGTTGTTACCCACTTTTTGTTTCATTTTTAGACATGATTATGATTCCGTAATACCACCACCTTTTTTGTTTTGTTTTTGAATTTAAGGGTATATACCACTTTGTGTATCTTCTTTGAGGGATCCATTTTTCCCTTCTTATGAGAGACCTCAATTTCATTTTGAATGCCTATTTTATCAGAAAAAATGATGTTTGAATTTGTTGGTGCCATGGATTCTATTCACTTTCCTTTCTTTGGTCCTGTTGGGCAGGAGGCTCTTGCAAGAGTTGCTATTTGCCTGTCCAAAGTGTAAATTAGTTGTCAATATTAGATGATTTATTGTTATGGTCTCTCTCTCTCTCTCTGAGTTGTATTTCTCTCGTCAAGTTTTTCCTTGTAATCGCCGTGTTTTACTTAAATGTTATGCTAATATTTCCTTTTTGCTCCACGTGATAGGATCTGGGCAAACAGGCAGTCAGCTGCTAGATCAAAGGAAAGGAAGATGCGATACATTGCAGAGCTTGAAAGGAAGGTGCAGACACTGCAAACAGAAGCAACTTCATTGTCTGCTCAACTGACCCTCTTGCAGGTAAATGGCATTAGCTTAGCACAGATTCTAATTTTCGAGTAGATGTGTCCTGTTTCAGCAACTTGTATATCGCCTATATATGGTTGTGTTGGCACATCTTTCCTTTCTACCTGTGCAATTTTGATTTCTAGTATAATTCACAACATAGGCTTATATGATAGTTTCGATGACATTTATTTTGTGGGTTTGTTATGAGTAGAGAGATACAAATGGTCTGACGGCTGAGAACAGTGAACTGAAACTGCGCTTGCAAACAATGGAGCAACAGGTTCACTTTCAAGATGGTAAGTGCATATCTTGTGAGGCCTTTTCAAGATTAGTAACCTGATTCTAAAGTTCTCTCTCTCTCTCTCTTTCTCTCTCTCTCTCTCTCTCTCACACACACACACTGAGATTGGGTGTGCACATGTGCTTCTGTCCATCTATTTTCAGATGGAAAAATAGTTTTATCTTCTTTTCTTCATAGAGACATTTAAATCCGTATTACGTTTGTTCTTTTGTTTGCTTTGGTTGAGATTGGCAGAATTGAACACAATGCGCTAACATGATGAATCTTGGTTGAGTAGGCTATGGATGATGCATATCTTATATGTGTGTGTGTGTGTGTGTGGAACAAGAGAGAGGCAGTAAGACAGTAGGTTTCCTGCTATAGGCAATGGTGGTAGTGTCCTTCTCTATAATTTTTTTTTTATTATTTATTTTTTGCTCTCAGCTGAGAAGTAGTTTTGAATCTGTGCAGAATTAGATGTTCATTCGTAGGGGTGATAAATTGCATTATCATTCTAACTTTTCATTTCATGTGATCGTATCCTTATTATAGGCATGAGATCTTATATGTTCTAAAGTGCTGCTCGTTTGTGTCCTGTGTTCCTGTGTTTGTTCTTTCCAGGGACTATAAGGTATTTGAAGTCTTGCAAGACATTTTTTTTTTTCAATTTTTTAAATTAAATTATTATAATTTTATTTTTTTAAAATTAAGAAAAAAGATTCTTCGCATGACACGTGGGACTGCCACTTATTTTCTGTTGATTAGGGAGGATGAAACTTCTAATGGAGGGGCCTAATCCAAAATTTGTCATAACATGAGGTGTAGTTCCTCTAAAAATAAGCACAATGGGTGAATCTCAACTTGGCCAAAGTGTAGGGGGTTACTGGCTAAATCTTCCTTATTTATAAAATGGAATGGCAATTGGTTGGTCAGAAATGTCTATACTATATGTCAAAAGGAGGTCTGATTTACCTCGATCGTGAGTACTTGACCGAACTTACCTATGTACTATTGTCCTCTATCCTATTAGGTATGGCCAAGCTGAAGTGGACTTCCTATGGGGTGGCTTGGAGGATGTCTAAATGTCAACTTTGTTCAATGATATATGCTTTGGTCTCAACTTTGTGGATAGGGTTCAATTGTGGTGGCCCTCTTATCAATTTCATGGCACTCCAAGCTTCATCTTGGCCAGTAAGCTGAAGGCTTTGAAAAAAGACCTGAAGTTATGGAATGAGCAAGTACTATGTAACATGGATACTAAGAAGAAATCCTTAATGACAAAGTTACAAGGTTTAGAAGATGAGGAGCGTAGAGATCTTTCCATTGTAGAGAAGATTTGAAAAGACCAAGTTGTAGTAGAACTTGAGTGAATTGCCTTGATGGAGGAGATATTGTGGAGATAGAAATCCCAAGCTTTATGGCTAAAGGAGGGGGATATGTGTCCAAAGTACTTTCATCAGGTGGCCAACTCACATAGGAGAAACATTGATATTGTGATGCTCAACATCGATGGCATTGTTTCATCAGATCACTTGGAAATTAGGCACCATGTTGTTCTCTTCTGTGAACATCTGCTCAATGAAGACATTAAGTGTAGGCAAAACTTGATGGGTTAGTGTACGAAACCGTTGAACAATCTTGAGTCACTTGGTTGGAGAGGTTGTTTGAGGAGAATGAAATTCATGAAGTGGCAAGAAAGATGGCAGAAGACAGCACCAGGCCCTGACGGTTTTACCATGGCTTTGCTCCAAATCTGCTGGGATGTGGTAAGGGAGAATGCGATGAAGGCATTTTAGGAGTTCCATACGTTTGGGAAGTCCAAAAAAGGCTCAAATGTCACATTTTTTGCACTTACTCCTAAGAAAGTTGGGGCTTCGGATATAAAGGATTACTGCCCTGTTTGCTAAATGGGGTGTACAAGATCATTTCCAAATTTTGCTAACGTCTTTAGTGAGGTGTTGGGGAAGATCATATCGAATCCTTAGAATGAATTTGTTTGAGGATGACAAATCCAAGACTCGGTGCTCATTGCCAACGGATTTTTGGATGGTCAATTAAGATCTGGTGAACTTGGCATCTTATGCAAACTAGAGATGGAAAAGGCCTATGACCATGCCAACTGGGGCTTACTGCATGACTTATTGGGGAGATGTGGATTGGGGAGTGGTGGTGTTCTTGGATTATGCACTGCATCTCCAGTTGACTTCTTTATCAATTCCCTAGGGTAAAAGGTAGGGTGATTCCATTAACTCATTTATTATTTGTCATCATAATGGAAGCCCTTGGTAGAATGTAGTCAGCAGTGGTTGGACGTGGTTTTATAGTGTTCCCGGTGGGAGACATCAATCTGTCAAACTTATTATTTGCAGATGATATGTTAATATTTTGCAAGGCGGGTCGAAATCAAATTCAATCTTTAAGGGCACTCCTATGCTTTGAAGCTGTTTCTGGCTTGAGGTGAACTTGTCTGAGTCAAAAATTGTTCTGGTGGGAAACGGCAGCAATATATGGAATTTGGTTAGATCTTTGTGGGTGCTAGGTCTCTTCTTTGCCCATGAAGTACCTTGGTCTCCCCTTTGGTGCCCCCTTTCAAAGCAAAGTCTATTCGGGATGATAGAATGGAGAAAACTGAATGTAGTCAGCAAGTTGGAAGAGGTTTTGTTTGTTGAAGGGGGCTCGTACCGCCTTAAGCATGTGTACTCTTTCAAACTTGCCAACTTACTTCCTATCCTCGTTTTCCCTTCTAGCCGGTGTGGCAAGTTGTATTGAGAAGCTTCAATGTGATTTCCTTTGGAGTGGACTAGGTGAAGAGTTCAAATTCCACCTAGTCAATTGGGAGAAGGTATGTTCTCCTATCTCAAGTGGTGGGGTGGAGATTCGAAACCTAAGGATATTCAATTGGGGACTTCTAGGGAAATGGTTATGGCGTTACCACCATGGGAGGGAGGCCTTGTTGAAGATGGCAATCAATTCCAAATATGGTGGTTCTTGGAGGTGGTGCTCCATGGAGGTGAAGGGGTTTATGGTGTCGGGCTATGGAAAAATATTATAAGATGGTGGGAGGTATTTTCATGACACGAGTTAGTGACTTGGGTTGGTTCCAGGATTAGATACTTGCATGATACTTCGTGTGGAGATAGAGCCCTAAAGGACACCTTTCCCTTTCTCTATAGTATTGCGTGTTGACAAGAGACTTTGGTGGTGGAGTTAATGGAGATTTCAGGGCATTCTCCTCAATGGAATGTTAATGTTATTATTATTATTTTTTATTGGCATTGGGCGTTTGGGAACATAAGTCCTAATTAATCCTTGGGGTGCATATGCCCTCGGCAAAAAGTTTCTCGTAAGTGCACCTCGGGTAGTTCAAGAGTAATTCTTCCAGTCCGATGGTCCGTAGAAATTGTTTGCATCCAATGATTTGAACTTTAGACCTAGAGGGAGTATACCACCAAAACCAAGGTTCTGGTAACACTTGAGTCAATTCCCAAGGGTTAATGGAATGTTAACTTTATTGGAGCTGCACATGATTAGGAAATTGGGATCTTTGCAGAATTTTCAGCTTATTGTACTCCATGGAGGTGAGAAATCGAGAGGTTAAAAAGATGCTATGGACCTCTTCTAGAAAAGGAAAATTGTACATTCGCACCTTCTATAAGGAGGAATCAAGGGGTTGACAAGATGCTATGAACCCCTTCTAGGAAAGGAAAATTTTCTGTTTGTTCTTTCTGTAAGGAGAAATCAAGAGGCTGACAAGATGCTGTAGACCCCTAGGCTCACATTTAGTGAACCATTCCGGCGTTGCCATCTGCCAGTTGCCTGCTCTCTACTATCCGTTATTCCATATTTGTTATCCATCATCATTCATCAATCATTAGTCATCATTAATCATGCAATCATTTAGTTACTTTCCTTTTCTTTTCTTTTTCATTCCCTTTTCCTTTTCTTTCTTTCATTCATTCATTCAATAATCATTACTACATATACATACATACTGAGGTATAGCAAAAGCATTCATAAAATTTCATTTGCATTCACATGCTTTTATAATGGTGTATCAATAGGGCTTTCAATGAATATGCTTTATATATGATTATAATAATTAAGTACAGAATTTGAGCAATGAGCCTCACAGCTATACAATAGAAATAAAGACTTTTTCAAAAATTACCTAATTTAGACAAAAATCAATTTTAGATTGAGTCGATCCTATAATGTGGAAAAGGGGCATTCCAAATATTGTACGTAGATAATTTAGAAAAAAGCATCCCAAAGGGCATGATTGTAATTACCAACCTCTTAACTCCGAGCAGCAATTAGCTCATTGATAATCATCTATTCCAACGCACACCTCAAACCATGGCATCTGTTACGAATCCTCAAAATAGATGAGGCCGGTTCTAAAATAATTTTAAAGGAGAGTTAGATAGAGAGTTATACCAGGGGAGGGAGATGTGATGTTCGTGATATATGGCGGAGGATGAGAATATGGTGGTGGGTAACAATGCTGTGGAACCAAAATCACTCTCTATAAGTAAAACCGATGGCGGAGAGAAAATTTAATGAAGGGGAAGAGTGAGATGCTCACCCCTGGCACTGTCGGTTTAAGCACCAAGAAAGGAATTTGCCGGATTTCATTTGCAAAAAGAGCACCCAACTGTGATGGGAAGCATCTAGGTAGTACAAGTGTGCTGCCTGACAATCGAAAGTGGCTGGGTGACGAGTTCTGTGCAAGTTGGAGGTGACATTGAGTTGGGCTTCTGTTGGTCTGTCTTTCACTCGTGCAGAGCTGGTATCCCATGTCCATGATGGGGCCATAAATATCGATCCTGCATAAATTCATGGGTCCATTTGCCCAATGAAAAATATCCTCGTCCCATCATAAGGAACATGGGCTGGGGTGTTGCATGCAGTGTTACAGATTTTATTTTGAGTTCCTAGTTTTGCCATCAATGGTTTGCTGATTGGTTTGCTGATTTTTCTATAATCAACCTTGTTAGATCACCTTTCAAGTATTCCTAACTCCCGAGCAATATATAGCAAGTGATAGGTAGGTACGTTTTGGTTGTTATGACAATTCAATCACTTTGTTCTGTTTTCCATAGCACTGTTGGCATTACTGCTGTTCTGAAATGAATTCCCCAATCATCCCAATGACCTAATAATGATGGCATTCATGCCTTTTCCTGCTCGGGATGTGATCTGTTAACTTTGATTGCTTTACTAGTTGTAACTTTTTGTAATATTTTTTTCCCCGCTATCTTGCTAAACCCCCCCAGAACCAGAAAGAAAAAAAGGGAAAAAGATACAAACACACTCGCATGTATGTACTTCTGATCTACTTGTGGTCATTCTCATAGTAATGGTTGTCTTTTTTTTTTTTCTTTTTTTTATTTATTATTATTTTTTTTTTATTATAATAGCACTAAATGATTCACTCAAAGGAGAGATTCAGCACTTTAAAGTGTTGACTGGCCAAGCTATGCCAAACGGTGGTCCCATGATGAATTTTTTGTCTTTTGGAGCTGGGCAGCAATTCTATTCTAACAATCAGGCAATGCACACCCATTTAACGACACAGCAGTTTCAACAGCTTCAGATTCATTCGCAGAAGCTGCAGCAGCAGCATCAGCTTCCACAACATTCACTGCATAAGCTTCAGCAACAAATTGGAAGTTTGAAAATCAGAGGATCCATGTCTTCTACCAGTCAAAAAGAAAATGCTGCAGATGTTAACCCTGATGTTATAAAAGAGTGTTGAGACATTGGCATGTACGCCTGGCATTGGCGGGTCATCGTACAAAATTGTAGTTCAGGTCTGTTTCACACAGTACATTCTTCCATCCATCTCACCTCTATCTCCTTCCTCCTTTTTTAATGTAAGCTGTTCTATGTGTGATTTTAGTTATAGATTAAATTGTGAACTATATGCTTTATATTTTTAGGCAACTCTATATATGATGCTGTTCTTTCGTCCATGTTGGCAGTTGAGGTGGGCTGATCGTGATCTTCCAGTTCAATTTTTCCGTTTTTAGTTTCTTGAAAATTTGAAACTCAAGAGGATCCAACACACTTCACAATTCCGATAGGGAGCAATAAAAGGGGTGGGTACTTGAAACGTTACTGGGCTTCAAGTTGCTTCATTCAGTGAATGTTCAATTACTTATTCTGGAGTTCTAATGGTCGAATTTGTCGACCAAATTTTAGTGGACATCTGATTGAGATCAGTGAGACGACGGTAGTGCCTGTGCTAGGAACTCCCAATTTTTCGTTTCATTGATTTTAAACGAATTCGGTTCTTTATTGGCAATATATATGTGTTATGTTTTTCTCTAATTGAACCTGTTTTGGAAATCATGCTCTCACCTTCATGGATTTTTGTCCATGAAATTGTAATTGTCCGATCTTCTTTCTTTTTCTTTTTTACCTTAGGAAGTTGTATTATTTAAGAAAGTAAGGCTACATATAGTTGTGAAGTGTGCAAGCGTTGTATAATTGCTTTGAAAAAGAGTGAGGTCTACTATTAAAAAATTAATTTTCTTTTCATGTAGTTGTTGTATTTATTCACTTTTTTTTAAAGTGATTGCGTGGCGCTTATACATTCACGATTATAAGCATCATTTCTCATTATTTAATTGAATGTTTTACGAGAGCAGGTCCTTTCCGCTATCAAACTCTAGCTTACATGCAAGAAGGTTGTGTGGTATATGTCTAAAGATGAATTAGGATGTTGACCATTGTGCTAGGGACCCATTTTGGTATTGGTGAATTTTTTGACTTAGCCATTTGTTGATTATTTAAGTAATTGAGTACATTACTGATGTGAGGTGCAATCGTCCGGTTGCTTGTTAGTGATGGTTTTGATATAATAGCAGTGATATCCAGGAGAGAATCTCCTCCTCCTAGCTGTATGTATAGATTTGAATTTTGGGGAGACAGCTAAGTAATGCCGCCTTTGCCTCACCAATTAGCGGGTCCTTCCATCATTTTCTTCCCTCCGTGCATGGTGTCTGCTTCATTGATGATCTCAACGAACTAAAAGTTTTAAATTTCGTTGCAATAACCAATTTAAGTATTGGAACATAATATTTGGGTATTAATGTACTGTTTTGAGATAATCTTTATATATAATAACAATAAATCACTAGTAATGATGGTCCAAAATCCTTTATTCATGGCAACATTTAATTTGCAGCAAGCATTCTCTTTTTTTTTTTAATAAAATAAAAAATATGAAACAAGCTACAATTGGGAGTTGACACATTCGGCATTTGGAAACTTATATCATTCCGGAACTTTCTACAAAAAAAAAAAAAACAAGATGCATTTGCATATTTGATAAATTCTAAATAGTAAAAAGAACTATATTTTTTTTTAAGGGAAATACTTTCATTACTGGTAGAAGAATAACAAGTGTAAATCAGTCCTAAGGACTTGATGAATACAATTTGAACCAGAATCCCACCATACATTTGTATGTTCTACATTTCTAGCAGATCTAGCTAGTATGTGGCTGCTTGGTTGCCTTCCCTATTTATATGAGAAATTATACAAATAGGAATTTGGCTCATGAGTTGCTTAATATCAGAGACTATATTACCAAGCCTACTTGAATCTTTAGAAGTTGTTATTGCTTTCACTGAGAGAAGGGAACCACTTTTAATACTCAGTACTTGAAGTCCTAAGGGAATACAGAGTTGTAGTCCCCTTAGAATTGCAATTAGCTCTATCCATAGGATCCATAACAATCTGTTCTTTCATGCTTACTGACAATAAGACCTTACCCACATGGTCTCTTACAATTATGCCCACACCAACATTATTTCCTTCATGAAATATAGGCCCATCCACATTGAGCTTGACTGTCCCCTCATATGGTGCCTGCCAATAGAGTTGCCTCTTAATTCTGTATGGGTTGATGCTTCTAATTTGAGAGAGAGAGAGAGAGAGAGAGAGAGAGAGAGAGAAGATTTAAGCCCATCTTCAACATCCCTTTGTTCTCCCTCAAATATCCATAAGTTTCTTCTCCTCCAACAGACCCATGCTATCATTATAAAGATCTATTTGTTCTTTACTGTAGCACTCCTACACTTTGATCATCACTTCAAGTAGTTGCAGCGTTGTGTCTTCTATTGTAAGATTAGGGAGATGTTTCTGCCACACGTGCCTCAATTCAAGAATAGAGAGCATGTAAAGAGTTCTCTACCCCAGATGAACAAAGTTGGCATGAATTATCCTCTACTGGTTTCCTTTTTTGCAGATTCTCTTTGGTTGGTTGTCCATCTAACACTGCTCTCCATGCAAAAAGCTAAGCCTTATGTGGTATTTTTAGCTTCCAGATTACTTTTAGAACCTGTTTTTGTCTATTTGCTGAAGAGCTCTCCCCTTCTGATCTTCTGTTGCCATACCCCTCAGAAATCTATATGCACTCTGTACACTAAAACTTCTAATTCTTTCCAATGCCCAAATCAACTTGTCTTTATGGTTCTCAAGGCTTATTACTATCTTCAGAACCTCATCAGTAGCTATAGATAGAAGTAAGCATCTAACTTTAAATAAATCCCACCAACTACTATTCATATCAATGAGGGACTCTACTTTGGCATCATTATCAATATTCTATCCACCAGCCATTTGTTTGAGATCTATTATACCAGGGATCCAATTGTCCTTCCAAATTCTAACCCCTCTGCCATTACCAATCCTCCATCTACATCCCTACATCAATTTGTCTTTTACTGACTAGATGCCCCTCCACACATAAGATGGATTGTGTTCCAATTTTGAATCTGAAAAATTAGCATGAGGGAAGTATGTAGTCTTGAAAATCTTGTGAAGAAAGCTATCATTTAACTACATAAGTCTCTACCCTTGTTTAGCTAATAAGGCATCATTAAAAGTTTTTAGATCCTTAAAACTCAATCCTCCTTCACTCTTGGGTAGACACAGCCTCTTCCAACTAATCCAATGTATCTTGTTCTCCTCCTCTCTTTGGCCCCACCAAAATCTTGCCATCAACTGTTCAAGCTCAGTGTGTAATGCATTTGGCAATTTGAAGCAACTCATAGCATAGGTGGGTATTGACAGTGCAACTACCTTGAGAAGGACTTCTTTTCCATCTTGAGAAAGCAACTTTTCCTTCCAATTTTGCAACTTCATTCACACTTTGTGTTTGATGTCAGAAAATGCCCTTGCTTTGTGCCTTCCCACCATTGGTGGAAGGCCTAAATATTTTTCATAGTTCTGATACTCATGAATACCCCAAAAGGATATTAGTTCATGTTGCTTCTCCACTGGTACATTTTTACTAAATACCATTGTTGTTTTTTCTTTATTTATCTTCTTCCCTGATGCTTTTTCATAATCTGAGAGGATCCTATGAGCTGTCATGGTTTCTTGAAGTGATGCCTTACAGAATATAGCACACTGTCATCTGCAAACAACAGATGATTCACCCTTGGGGCACCTCTACACACCTTGATACCATTGATCATCTTCTGTTGGCTAGCTCAAGTCAAAGTGGTTAAGTCCTTCTAATATAGGTAGGGAGAGAGGGGGTCTCCCTGCCTAATACCTTGAGATGGATAAACTAGTCCAACTGGTTCTCCATTAATCAGAATAAAGAATGTGACAGACTTTACACAAAACATGATCCTATCAATCCATTGTCTTGCAAACCCCATATGCTGCATCACTACTTCCAAGTAGGAGCAATCAAACCTGTCATAAGCTTTACTCATGTCCAACTTAAGAGACATGAATCCTTCTTTGCCCTTCCTTTTTTGCTTTTGAGAAAATGCACCATTTCATAGGCCACTAGGGTATTCTCAGAAACAGCTCTACCAAGAACATATGCACTTTGAGAAATAGAAATTACATTAGGTAGAATATTCTAGAATAATTACCACGACTAAAGACTAATAATACACCTCCCTAATACAAAGTGTGTATGTTAGTTACACCCATTTTTCTTAGATGCATGGATAGTTAGTCAAAACCAGGAGCTATAGTAACAATGTCAGCCAGTTGGGTAGAGGAAGAAACATTTAGAGTCTTGATACGTCTAGATTGAACCAAATCTAGAACTAGATGACAATCAATATCTATGTGCTTCATGCACTCATGGAAAACTGGGTTGGCAGCAATGTGGAGGGCAACTTTGTTTTTACAAAAGAGCAAGTAATGAGATGAGACCTCAACTAATAAATATTTAAGTAGTGTTGAAAGCCATAGTAGTTCACAACAAGTTGATGCCATGGATTTGTATTTGGCTTCTACTAATGACGTAGTGATCTATTTCTTGATGACATAGTGATCCGTTTCTTGGATTTTCAAGAAACTAGAAAGTCTCCAATAAAAATGCGAAAACTAGTTACTAATTGACAAGTATCAGGGCAACCAACTCAGTCCAAATCATAGAAAGCTCATAGTTGTAACTTGGATGAACTGGAAAAAAAGATACTTTGTCCAGGTGTGGATTTAAGATACCTCAGCATCCTATGAACTGTATTTAAATGAGCCTAGTGTGGTTGAGTAAGAAACTGACTCAAAGTATTAACTAAGTAGGCTATGTCGGGTCTGGTGATGGCCAAATAAAGCAATCTACCTATAAGCCTCATGTAAGACTTGGGATCTAAAATTAAATCTCCATCTGATTTAGAGAGTTTTAAGTTCTGTTCCATCAGAAATGTAGAGGGTTTGGCGGCTAACAAACTAGAATTAGCAAGTATCTCCAAGGTGTAATTGCACTGACACATGGAACTATCAGCGGTGGATCTAGCTACTTCAAGACCAAGAAAATACTTGAGGTGTCTAAGATCCTTGAGCTTGAACTTGGATTGCAGAAATAGTTCTAAAGAGTTCCAAGCAATTAAATCATTACAAGTAATGACAATATCATCCACATAAACAAGAAGTGCTATGAATGTAGAAGAGTAAGATTTGGTAAAAATGGAATAATCTAAATTGGATTGGGTAAATCCATAGTCAACGAAGGTTTATGTGAATCTTGAAAACCATTGCTTGGAAGCTTGTTTCAATCTATATAAGGATTTGTTTAGTTTGTAAACTCATGTATCTCCTTGCTTTTTAAAACCTGGTGGGACTTGCATGTATACTTCCTTATCCAACTCTCCATGAAGAAAAGCATTATTTACATCAAACCGACATAAATGCCAATTATGAATAACTGCCAAAGCTAAAAGACATCAAATGGTGACAATTTTTACAATAGGAGAGTATCAAAATAATCAATACCTTTTTGTTGTGTGTACCCCTTTTGCAACAAATCTAGTTTTATAACATTCTAAAGTCCCATCTGAATTAAATTTGCATTTGTACACCCACTTACAACTAATTGCTTTCTTACCAAGTAATAGATCAGTTAAATTCCAGGTTTTATTTTCCTCATGAGCATTTATTTTAGCAACCATTACTTCTTTCTGGTGTGAGTATTTGATAGCTTAGCTAAAGGTTTGAGGTTCATAATGAGAGGAAATGGAAAAGGTAAAAGCACAATGAGTAGTAGATAATTTTGAATAGGAGAGAGTAGAAGAGATAGGATATAATGTACCTGTATTGTGTGAAACATTTCCTATGGAATCAGATGGATTGGAAGAATCACTAGAGACCATTGAACAATGATAATCTTGCAAGTATTTAGGTTGTCTTCTATACCAAAGAGAGATTCTTTGAGTGGGAAGAGGATTATCATTAGATGTAATAGAAAAGGACTGAAGATGAATGTCTTCTATAATAGGGGAATGAATGACTAGAAATGGATCTGAAGTAGAAGAAGATGGTGATGAGGATTGAAAAGGAATGAAAAACAATATCTCTGGAGTTGAAAACAGATTTCGTAGAAAGGCTAAGTAATTTGTATCATATTATTCCAGGGGGATAACCAAGGAAGACACAAGGTGATGCTCTTGCTTCAAATTTTGAATGATGAGCAACATGCATAGATACATAACAGAGACATCCAAAAACCTTAAAAGGGTTATAGGAAGGTGGCTTTTGGAATGATATTTTGTTAGACAACAATGGTATAGGTAATTTGTTGATTATATAAACTGAGGTAAGAATACAATAATACTAGAAAATGAGAGGAATATGGGATTGAAATTTGAGTGCTCTGGCGACATTTAGAATGTGTTGATGCTTTCGTTCAACAACACCATCTTTTGAGGTGTGTATACACAACTTTTATGGTAAATAACACCTAATCTACTATTATAGAATTTGGTCATATTGAATTTGATGCCAATATCAAATTGTATAACTTTGATTCTGGAATCAAATTGTGTTTTTGCAAGCTGGAAAAATGATTGTATGTGCTGTCTAGTTTCATTAGATACACCCAAGTGCAATGACTAAAATTGTGAAGCCCCCTAGACCCTGCTTGGGATTTGACGGAGACTAAAGAGTCGGGACATGTAACTCAAGGTTACACACCTCTGTTCATGACAGTTAATAGGAAATGCACCTAACATGTTTCTAGCAGTATGTAATAATCGCAGCGGAAAAAGTTTGATTCTAAGTAAAGATTAGAGCAATTAATACATGGTACCATTATAAAATAACTAAGAATCCCAAAAGTACTTGTTCAAAGTCTCCCAATACAAAAGAAAGGGTTTTAAAAAAACCATAACCCCTTTTCACCACATATTCATGATACCTCAAAAGAAATTGTCCTTTAGTGGGGCATAGGGTCCTAATTGTTGTAACTCCAGATTTCGAGCAACCTTTTGGGCTTCAATTATATCCCCATGCCTGTATAATGTAGTCAGTCACGTAATCCATCCAATTTTCCAAAGTAAGAGCTTCCTCAAGCTCGGGTGACCACTGCATCATATAACTCTCATTTATAATATCTTAGATCTCCCTAAGGAATCGTGAAGTGACCTTTAGACAAGAAATAACAAAATAGAACCTGTCCTCAAGGGTGAACTCATCATCAATGAAGTTATGCAACTCATCCAACTTTAAGCAAAGTCTTTGGATCCTGTCACAACTTCTACCTTTTTGGAGGGGAATGGTAGTGGAAACTACCACAGTGAGATTTCAAGAAATCTTAGCTAGTCAACCAAAAACATACAAGAAGATAACATAAGCATGTAGAGGCAAACCATGAGTATGACATGCATGGACATGAACTTGACCCAAAAATTTGTTTCACTCTTGTATTCTTTTCTGAAACATAACCCAAATATTTTTGTAATGAAAACAAAAATAGTCATGTAAAGATACCATTTTCAACCATATTACTTATCCATATAAACCATGTTCAATGTGGGTGGACACCTCACGGCTCCTCTATGCACCATGGGCTCCCTGCTAATTACCGCATCACATAGTCAGCTCTCTTAATTGGGTGTGAGTACATCAAAGTTCATATAACACGGCAGTTTGCAATTTGCCTTCACCGCTTTTAATGTGGTGCACCTACTAATGTTAGGTGCTATTTCACTCTAGAATCCTTTAAAAAGGACCCATTTGAAGTCTGTTGACTATTCTTCGTCAATCCAAGGGCTACCACTTCCAATTTAAGCACTCTAGAGTGGACAAAGGAGTTCCACTACGATATTTCCCCATCCTAACATTTGGGGTTATGAAAAAAATCATTTTCTCCCCTTTCAAAAAAAACATAACCTAAAATATATGTAACATGTACTTGTGACAAAGCATATTTTCCTTTTGTGCATAATCTAAACATGTATATCATGAAACTGTTGACTCTTATGCAACAAAGTCATGAACTCATGTCTTATATCAAAGTGCACCACGTTTACAACTTGAAAGAATTAGAACATGCAATATACTTGGGGGAATGCACTGATCAGTCTCGTTATGATGGACGGAGACTGTAGGGTCAGGACATGCAACACTAGGCTACACATCCTACATTCATGACATATAAGAAGCAATGCACCTAAGTATACTAGCAGTATGCAATAAAATCAGAACGGAATAATAAAAGTTAGATAATCTTAGCAATGTGATAAGCGATTGCAAAGCACATGGTACCGTTACTAAACAAAATACCCAACATTGTCTTTTTCCAAAACAAGCATTTTATATATATAGTTTTCCAAAAGCATAGAGTATTCTTAATCTCCCAAAGTGCGGGACCTTTTCTCAAAATGAACCAAGTCTCAAAATTGAAACAAGCATTTCCTCTTGAGGGAAATGGGGTCCCAACTTTTGCATTCTTTTTTTTTTTTTTCATCAAAAGGGCTCGAGCTTCACTCACTTTCCTAAGAATCAATCCTTATCGTGATTCTTGATCCATTTGAATTCCTCAATAAACTAGAGTATCTCGGTGATCGCTTGATCAATAGTCTCAAGGCGCCCCAAGATGGAGGGCTTGGGTGAGCTTGGGACCATCTTAGGTACAATTCCCTCCAGAGGAGGTGCCATCCTCTTTCGCTTGGTCATTATGGTTCTTGTCGAAGCCTGTAATAACTTCTATCATTCTGGGAAGGGAATGATAGTAAAAACTTCCACAATGAGATTTCCAGAAACCTCAGTGAGTAAACACGCACCTTGCAATAGTTAATGCAAGCATATAAGAGGTATATTAGGAAATGCGTGCATGGACATGGACTTGATGCATGACTTGACTGGAACTTGACTTATGCATTGGCCCATTTTCAAAAGACTTGAAACAGAGAGGACAGAGGAGTTCCACTAGGACATTCCCCTCTTTAACACTTGGGGTCATGATAAAAGATTTAGACTCTTTTCTTTGAAAAATATTTTTCCCAAATGCATGTGACATGATACGTAAGACATATAACTTCTTACACTTGACTTATGACATATAAGATGTCGTGCGTGAAATAATCAGGCGTAATATGTTCAAAACATGGCATGGTAACATAGACTACATGAGACATCAAAACACATTCATGGAACCATGGAAACTCATCTTGGCCAAAACATCCAAGTACAAAGTCATAAGAAAACATCACTTTAACATATTCCAAACTTGAAGCATATTACATAGAAATCATAGAACAATGAAGCAAAGCATGAAATCATGGTGTTTGGCTAAGATCCAAAACTTCTAAACTTGCTATAGCCGAATCATCAAGTTTCACAAATCATCAACATTATTCTTAGCAAAACCAAAACATACAGAGGTTGTTGTCATTTTCATCACAAATCGAAGCATACAATTTAATCCATAATCATATTCAAGATTGTATGAGTATATTCAACCAAATAAATAAGAAACAGCAAGCAAAGCAATGATAACATGAGATGGATCTACACAAACATATACGAGTATTAACAAAGAGTAAGTTGGGTGTATACTTATAAAAATCCACGAAATGAAATAAAATCAAGCTGTAAATCAAAATATAACTCATTAGAATGAGTGTTTCAAAGCCCTAATCCATGTTCTTGAGTGTGTGAGGGTTTCTTGGGTCACCACTAGGGTTAGGATACTCAGCTTCTTGGGTTTTAGGTTAAGAAACCCTTTGTTTTCCTTGTGCTCCCATCCATATCATGAAATAGAGTGAAAATGAAAGAGGTTGGCCAAATACATGGAGGATTTGTGTCCTCAACCATTCGGCTTGGACCATTTCTAGGAAACCCTAATTTGTTTCCCATGAACAAGTGTCAAAATTGTGTGTGTTTCACCATATTCGAATTCCCATGAGATTCAAATCTCGCCTTGAGTAAAAAATGTGATGTTTGTGTGTAGAAACAAAGAGAAACCAAGTTATTACTGCGGTTCCTCCTTGTGAATGCTGAAATCCCTCTCTTGAAACAGGCCTCCCTTGTTTGGTTTGAAGGAAAGGGTGAGAAAGTGAGAAATCTTCAAGTGAGAGTGTGAGGAAATGTAGAAAAGATGAGAGCTCATGCAAGAATCCAAAAATGGCCAAGAGGAAAAGATCTAGGCGTGTGGCTCTATCCCCCTTTATATAGAAGTCTCTTCTCCTTCCCATTAGTTGCCTCCAAATCCTAGCATGTGTGACAAGTGGCTTATTCCTTCCTCCTCCTTCCTTCTAGCCAAAAATGACTCTTTAGATTCTCATCATTAGATTGCATGGGAAGTGGCATGCATGGGTGGCATGTGGGGCTCATTTCCCTTTGGCCAAAACTCCCTTTTCCCTCTTGTGCCCTTCCCTTCTCTTTAGCAAGTGAGTATTCTCCAAGGGTACTTGTGTAATACACTTCATGCCTCTTCCTTTTCCCAACAAGCAAGCCTTGGCATGAGTGACAAGTGGCATAGGCATGTGTCTTGCCCATTTCCACCCACTCCTCTCCACTTCTTCCCACTTTGTTGCTTCATCATCTTCTTGCCTCTTCCCAAGGTGGCTTTTCATGTACCATGGTCCATTTTGTAACCTAAGTGACAAGTGGTAATTGATGGTTGTGCTTGTGAGGGTAGTGGCCAAAAATATGAGGGTAGGTTAGTCTTTGAGCAAAAGTCTTTTCATCTTATCTTCTAGAAGCTCATTGCATGGTTGACATGTGGCAAAATCTGAAGACAATTTTGTATGCAAGCCATATTTCGAAATCCCCTTGTTTCCCTTTGGTTTCCCCATGCAAATCACTTGGAAACATCTATTTGTTTTCCCTAGGCACCATTTTCCATGAACATCTTTCTTGGAACTTAAAATTGTGTCAAACAAAGAGGTGTAGGCATGTGGGAGGGGCTTGGCCGAATGTTTCTTAGTCTTCCTTAGGTCATCTTGCCATTTGGTTCTTCTAGATGCCTCATACATGTAGGACAAGTGTCATACCCATTTAGGGTAGGTGTGCAAGCCATCCCTTGGCTTCCCTACACTTCTCTCTCCCCCTATTAGCCCACTATCATGACTAGGTAATATAGTTCCTCACATGTATAACGCATGGCACTAATGACAAGGGTTTGGGTCATGGGCTTTGGGACATTGGGTTTAGGTTTCCTTATAGGCGCCTAATTTTACATACGTTGGATTGGTCTTCTCTTGGGTTTGGGTTGTTTAATCACCATTCTAAGGCCTCACCATTCTAACCAAAAAAATATAAGCACTTCAGTAATGAAAAAATTAAAGATTCCAATCTAGCAAAATCCAGGCTATCACAAGCATCAACCAAGCATGTAATATCACTTGGAATCAAACATGACATTTACATCAACAAGCAACATCATGGCAAGTATGTACAAGGTTGTAAACATAGCATGTGACAAGCAAAATCATGCCAAATATGTACAAGGCCGAATACATAGCATATGAAAAGGAACAATTCCATAATTCAATTTAATCAAAAACATGCAAATTTTAAATGCTACATAAGTACTGTTAATTTCGTGTTTCGTACACCTTAGGGTTGGGCTCTTAACAATATAGGCCTTCGCTCTCGTGGGCCTGCAATCACAGAAAAGGGATTGGTAGAGGGAGGCCTTATGGTGGCCAAGGAAGCCTCCAATGCCTAAGTCAACAATAATCCTTAGATAATATGGGAATGAGAGAATTTAGCAAGCAAGTTCTCAGTAATGAACCCCCATTTACCTGATGTCTAGGGGTCCTTTTATACCCTGCCTCAAGGGTCTAGTGGCCATGCCTTGTGGCCTGGGTGGAGGAGTGTCCCCCTAGAGTCCCCTCTGCCATGCCTTTTTTATGCGGTGTATCCCTCTAGGTGAAGTAATTAATGCGGCATGATTTCCTAGTGAGTGCATTTAATGTAGCATGATCCTCTGGTATTGATTTAGAGTCTAATCCCCTCCATCTAGCATGTTCTCTTCCTCCTTCTGTTGGTGTACCCATTTGTGTTCCTTGCATAGTATCCCATCTTCGAACCTATTCCTTATGCCTGATTTACATGGGTCGTTGAGTGGCTCTGCGGGCCTAGGTCTAGCTTTTAGGGCCCTTTGGGGTGGGGGGGACCCCCCTGACACCTAATATAGGTCGGCCCTCTGGGGCCTGAGGCCTTGAGAAAAATCCCCCCAATAGTTACCCCGACAATTCCCATTGGACCAGACCGATAGGAATTTTCTACTTTTGCCTAATGTTGCCATTTGTCTTTCTTATCCGGCTAGCCGAAGCAAAAACATTTTCCTTTTGATCACTCCATGTATCAGACCATGACCTTTCTTTGTCCATCCAGACACAGTTGTTGGGGATTTGATCTCGATACCCAATGACAGTTGTTCCATCTTTTCCTCAATTATAGTTTTCAAACATTTTCTTTCTTTAGTTGTTGTGTGCATGCGCGAGACTTGAACCATCTTCACCTCCTGTACTCCCTAGCGTATTGAGAGCTAATCGTCACTCCTATAACTTTTACCATACTCTTGCCACTCCCTTCTCATTTTATTTGTTCTTCCCTTGTCTCTCCCTATTCTCTATTTTTCATTGTGTTCCTACTCGCTAGATGGCCGCCTAGAAATCTGCCAAACCTACAAGTTTCATCGGTCAATGTGGCCTTAAGGCATGCGTCTCAAAGCTGGGTTACGCCAATCGCTTTTAGCATTCAAAAGCTTCCTTTGGATTCCTTCAATTGTTAATTTTTACCTACCGCATTCTTGATACGGTGGCCTTCGAAGTCCCATCGCCCTACGAGGGGGCTGTTGGCATTGATGGTTCAGCGTTGTGCGTCGTTCTCTTCCCTAGCATGTTCTAGTCTACCTATTTGGGGTTTCAAGGGGTTTCACATGATTCAAATTCTCTTGGTCAAATGCATATGTATCAAGGTGTAAAAGAGTGGATGGGGGTGTAAGAGAGTGTACTTGAGTGGCTAGTTACTTATGGAAGTGGCTTACACCAAGTGGCATTCACATGATCAAAACCGACCAGAAGTTTAGGGTTTGGAGGTTTAGGGTTTTGGTTATCCTAACCATTTGGGGTTTCAATTTTCTTTAAACTATTTGAGGGTTTGTTAGGGTTGAAATCCTTTTCTTGGTTGGTCAAAAAGTATTTGAGTGGAGGTAATAGTGAATTGTGTAAGAGCCTATTCACTTGCTTCATTTTCACTCCATTTGCTTACACATTTGTACTCATCTTGACAAGTGTTAATTGGATTTTCAAATGGATGGGTAAGATTGTGTCATGTGTCCAAAAAGATTTTCTAGTGATCCTAGGCTGATTTGGACATCCTACATAGAGATTTGGCTATTGTTTGAACTGGATGGTACATGGCGCTCTCCCAAGGGATTACTATTCACTTGGACAAACTTTTTATTGCACCATTCGAATGCTTGGAGGATTCTGATCTGTTGCTGCATCCTATGGTGGTGGGCTCTATTGAAGTTTGATTCGAAGCAAGCTGATTTAACTTATCGTGAGTTTCTCCTGATCCACAACTAAAAGAGAGGTGCCGAGGACATCTGTTGTTTTAGGGGGACGAGTGCCCTCATAGTGTTAGAGCCGCGATACAATATATCTTAGACTGGAATGGTAAGTTCTTTTTCCTGTCTGGTTGCATATGGGAGTTTCTGAATGGTTAGGTTTCGTTAGCATCGAGTTCTGATCAGGGTTTCATGGGGTGTCGTTCCTAGCTACAAGGTTGTTCATCCAATTGCCATGTCTGACGAGCTGTGCCACATTGTAATTGTTCGGGAATGGGTGACATAGCATCTCCTCCTTGTCCACTCAGAGGTTCTTTTTGGGAAGGATAACCTTGCTACATTCCTCCCTCTGGTGGGCCACATTATTTCCTCCACCCGTGGCATCTTTGTCCGTCTGCCCTTGGCGTCGTTAAGGAAATGAGCCTCTAGATGGGAACGACCCTGCCTTTATAAGGACCTTCGCCCCAAGGGTAGTTAGCACTGAGGGACCCAGTCTCACGGTGCTTGTGCAACTTCTCACTTCCTTCATGCCTCCTGTAAAGCTAGCTCGACATCTCGAGGAGAGAGTGTTCCCCAATCTTGGTACGTCCACCACACCCCCTTCTTCAGTAACCTTAATCATTGAGCCCACTCCGATCTCTGACCTGGGGCCCCGGTTGTGCTTACAAAGCTATGGGACGCGACTTGGAGGGAAAATCTAGTTCAGATGCACTTCTAGGGAGCTCCTCTGGACAGGGCACCTCGCCAATCCTGTGTGATTGAACCGCTCCTAGAGTTGAATGTGGAGATTTCCTTTTCTTTAGCATCCACCACTCAATCCTTGGCAGGGGATCCCAAATCTAAGGAGGTTGCAGGGGATCCCGCAAAGGAGTCAGAGTTTGCTGAGGAGGGCATGTCGGTTGGGAGGTACCCCCAAAGGGAAGTTTCTATGGGCAAAGTCTAGTTCGTTGCCGTCGTTGCCAGCCCACTGGTGTAAACGATCATTGGTTCTATCGAGGGTGATCAGTCAATGGTCAAGCATGTTGTCCCTAACCCGCAGAGTCTCAGGGAGACCATGGCGGTCACCGAGAAACCCAAAAAGGGGAGCCCGCACAGTCCCAGTAGTGAGGAAGGACTACCATCCTTCATGGTTGTTTCCTCGTTTGTGATCGATGGGTTCCCTACTTCTTTGAGCTGTTGGTCAGGTAGGGAGCACCTGAGTGAAGCTAGGGGTGTTAGGATGGGACCATCCCTACCTCTCCTAGTCTCGAGGCCAGAACTTGGCGAGCGAAGGCCCTAGAGCAGGCGTTTAGGTCACTACAAAACCTACTCTCTGAGGTTTTCTCTTGCTCCATGTTCTTCTTTAACTATGTTCCCTGCCCTTTCATTTTGTATTCTTACCTTCTTGCTCCTGGTTGTGAGGGTTGCAGGGGGTTGATTGGCTGGCCGAGTAGATTGTGAGTGGCTGAGAGGCAGTTGAAAGTGAAAACCTAGATCTTCAATCCATAACGATGCCGACTCTCCACTATGCAAGCGTAGAGAGGGAGGAGAGAAGCTGTCTGGAGGCAGAGCTAGCAATGGCTAGGGAGTGGGCTGAGCAAGCTCCAAGAGTCACAAGATTCACTTTAGGTAGAGAAGGAAAGGCTGAGGGGCCTCAGGGATTTTGACGCTCAGTGGCTTAAGATACTGGAGGAGGAATGCTCAACCTTGTTGGCCATTGCCGAGGATTGAGGAGCCTTGTTGTACGCTACGAGGATTAGAGGAAGAGGTGATGACTGAGTTAGGGGTGGCTTAGAAGAGGATAATCGCCCAAGATGTGGTTATTCGGGATCTGCAAAGCAACATATCTCAAGCGCAAGAGGTTGCTACCCGTGTAAGTGACTAGTTGGGGAGGGCACTCTATGTTCGTGATGATGCTTGGTCCTACAAGTATCTTGAAGGCCTCGAGAGGATGTGCGACCACGAGTTTCAAGGTGTTGGAGGAGCACTTGCAGGCCGTTGATCTCAAAGACCTTAAGCCTGATCTACCTGCCTCCAATCATGCAGGTGATGATTCCAAACACTTTCTGCCTGAGGACGATGACCTCTGGACCATCCTCCCAAGGATGTCGTAGGTGCTGACTCTGGGGGAGGCGACTTTGAAGGGACTGGTGCCTACCCCGACAGGCATAGGCTGAATCTAGGTGCCCTCGAGGTGGGCCCTACTGACTCCAAGATGGGCCTCGATGCCTCCCTTGACTGATCTTATTTGTTTCTTTTTATACATACCGTGATATAGCTTCTTTGCCTTTAGCTCCTTGTCTATATAAACTGTGGTGTCCATTGTATCACTATACTTTGCATATAAGTTTTGTTTTGTTTTTTTGTTTTTGGCCATATAATCATATGTCTGTCGTGATTGTCCTTATGTATTCCTAATTTCTTCTCTTCCTGCCGCTTGTTTAGTTGGGGTTGTGTAACAACCCGCTCCTTTTTTTCTTTTATAATTATGAGTCTCGTTTTACATGCCAAGTCTCGTTGGCGTGTTTTTAAAGGTATCGAGTGGATTTCAAAGTAAGCTTAGTATTTTAAAGCTTATGAATATTTTAAATGTCCTGAAAATATTAGATGTGATATTTCCAGTGTTATCAGACTAAGTTTTGTTTTTAAATGACACAATTACAAAATTTTTGAAGAGCTCCAAAAATATTATAATTGTGAAAAATTATTTAATTTAAATATTTTAGTCATTTAAAAATATTACAAGATTTAAAATATTGTAATATTTTAAATTTTGAGTTGAGATGAAAGTTTAAAATATTAGTTTTTAGTGTTATTATTGTTTTTGGATTTGAAAAAGTTGTATTGGGATTTGAAAAAGTTGAATTGTTTATTATATTTTGTGTGAAAATTTGGGAAAGTTGTAATGATGAGATGAGAATTTTGAGTTTGAGTTGAGATTTTTGAATTACCAAACCTGCCCTAAAATATGGTGAAAACTCTAAATTTATTAAATGATTTTATCCTCTTCAAATAATTAGCAAGACTTCATCATTTTAATTAATGACGAAATAATATTATTTTATGAACTTTAGTTTATAAATTAATATTTTATCTTCATTCATTTCAGAGTTTTAAATTAAATAAATACTTACGCATTTTCAAATTAGTATTTAAACTCACTGTTAGATCGTTTTGAAGATCCCAAGACGAATGGCTTGGATTAAATACCCAAGCCCGTAGCTTTTACCCTCCACTTTTTCCCTTTCCCTTCTCTCTCATCTCCCTTTCTCCAGCCCGACGTATGGCCCTCTCCTCGGGCTGCACGGCTACCCACGCCACCATACCACCACCACTGTGATCCTCTGGCACCCACAACCTCCCCTATCCATTACCATGCACAGTCGAAGCCCCCATCTCTCTCACTCTCCCCCACTCTCTCATGGGTGTTTCCTCACCTTGCACAACCTAGATCCACCATAGGACCACCGTCCAGCCACCACCTTGCCACCATAGCTCCACCACACCTCCCTCAAGCCCTCCATGGGCCAGCCTTAACCCCTAGCCTTGAACCCATGAATTTTCCAATTTAGCAATAAACAGCCCAAAACACCTCCACGGACCACCGTGCCTTCTCCGTGTGCCACCTACACATTGCATTGAGGCCACCACTCTAGGACCATGACCAAATCTTTCCCCACTCAAATCCACACCCGTAGACACCTCTAGTTGTGACGCCCCCAAATCCCCACGCCCGAACACGGGGAAATCGAAACGTCTGGATGGTGACAACCCGGGTCACCATCCCATCGACGGGTGCCAAGTGTGTGCAAGGCAACATAAGTATACAAAGAAACACGCAGCGGATAATGAAAGTCATAACAAAGTACCAGAATTTTTCTCAACGTAATACAAGCTGTTTAAAACATACATAGATAAAATACTACAAAAACACAAATACAGTTTTAAACCAAATATAAAGCATAGCATCAGCAACCCGGCGGAGCCGCATCCTCGGGCTCAGCCTCCTCCTCTTCGTCCTCCAACTCTGCACCAAAAGCTACGGAACCAAAAATGGTACTGCAGGTAAGTAAAATCCAAACACTACCAGATAAAAACATATAGAACTCAAACAACATGCATGAAACATGCCCAATGCACAAAGTCCATAAAACACGATTTTTCCACACACGCCAAAAACCCATTTGGCCCAAAAACACATCCTTTCCGAAAAACACGCCAAAAGTCACATTTGGCCTTTGTCCGACTCAAACCATTATCCATATTAACCGTATGCACCATGACCTCCCCTAGGGGTCATCCGCACACCCTGGCTCCAGTACCACACCGCAGAGTACCACCACGCATGTGACACCTAACGAGCAATGCCCAGTTCCGTGCCCCGCACGTTCGTAGCCAAGCATCCTCTAGCCCTCACCAGCGAAGGGCCACAGAGTCGGTGCGTAGAGCGATGCCCGGTTCCGCGCCCGGCGTTTTCGTAGCCAAGCAACCCCTAGCCCCCGCTCCCGTCGTCTAGCGACAACTCAGGGGACATCACTCAGTTTATTCCGCTCCCGAGTGACCAGAGGAGCTCCACCGGAATAATACCCCATCCCGGCTTGGGGTCGTGATACACACGCACCCGTAAGTCCAATTACGCCAATACACAGGCTTTTCACACTTAAACAAAAACACACGTGCATGCACCATGTAATGCCATATCAATGCAAAATAAAATAATCCAACAACATAAATCAATAAAACAAGCAACTCCGTTCTCCATCCATCCGACCCCCGAACTCCTCGGACTCAGTCCGGAATCAACCAACCAGCAGATAAAATAAATCGAATGAGCAATATATATTTAAATCTGAAAATAGGGTTTGGAAAATACTTACAGCGCTATATGGCAATTTTAGAAAACACGAGGCGTTGCAAACGGCGGCGAAAAAGCAACGTCACAGTGAAAATTCACTGTGGCCGTGGGTTGTGAAAAACCCACTTTTGAACGGGGACAAACTAGAGCTTGGGATTGATAGGGAATGGTCTAGGGATGGTTGTGAAGCTATTGGAAGTGGTGGTTGGCCGTGGGTGGCGGCGGAATCGCCGGAAAGAGGCCGGATTTCCCAAAAAGGAAAGCTAGCTCGTAGGAGCTGTTCCGGTGGTCGTTGGAGGCCGGAAATAGGTGGGTTAGGACGGCAAGGGACCGGTGATGAAGTGGTGAAGAAATGGTGGCCGGAGGTAGAGCGACGGCGGCGGATCGGAGCCAAACCCGTGCGGGCTTTAAATGGCTTTTCCGGCCAAACGGCCGACCGGTTGGGGGTGAAAATTTGTGGGAAGGTGCGCCGGAGGGAGTGGAACCGAACGGGACCGGCGGTGAGCAGCACGATGGCCGGACGGCGTGGACACCATCTGCACCAAGAATGCATTCGCTCCCCATGCAATCTCTCTTCTTGCCTGAATCGCCGATATAATTATCGGTTTTTCTTTTAATCTACTCCCCACAAATTCCAGACAATCACCATCTGGAAGCTGAAAGCTAATTATCCGACTTCTGCAATTAATACTTGCGGAATATCGGTATAGCCAATCCATCCCGAGGATGATATCAAAGCCCAACAGCTTGAACACCACCAAATCAGCATCCAAGAACCTTCCCGCAAAATTTAACGGGCATCCCAAAGCAACCTTGGAACACCACACCATCTCACCATCGGGTAGAGCCACTACCACAGACTTCGACAACGGTTCCGTGACCAAATTACACACCCGAGCAAACGTGGAAGATACAAACGACCGTGAAGCACCGGAATCAAACAAAGTACAAGCATAAAACTCATACAAACGGACTCTTCCTGAACCAAACACATCAACCCATGAAATCCAAAAAGCAAAGAATAATCCACATACACCAAGAATTAAATCCAACTTAGAATTAAGTTAAACCATACCTGTAATTACTCCAGCATCATGGGTCGCTGGTGCCTCATCATCCACCTCTCCGGGTGTGACAGCATAAACCCGGGCTTGCACTGCTTGTCTCGGGTTGGTTCTTCCACCGTGTTTACCTCCACGGCTTCCTTGAACTCTGACGGAGCAATCCCGAGCGATATGTCCCACTTGGCCGCACCGGTAACACTGGGGTCCGCTACTTATCCGACACTCGCCCTCATGAGCTCTATTACAAGCTCCACAAATAGGCACCCGTCCTCCCATACGAACACCTTAGGACGTTTGAGGTCGAGTTCCGGTCCGCTGAACAAACTTCTGGGGCGAACCCGAGCTGCCTCCTTCACCAGAAAAACTCTGCCTCTTATGCCCTGGAGGGGAGCCCACACTCAGATTATTTTCCCGCTCCACAAGGGTGGCCACATCCACTAATTCCTGAAAAGTGGATATCCGATGGCTGACCACCATACGGCGTATATCATGACGTAGCCCCTCCTGGAAATGATCTGCTCGCATCTCCTCAGTGGCGACAAGGTGAGGAGCAAATCGCTCAAGTTCGATGAACCTCCGAGTGTATTGTTCCACTGTCGCGCCCCCTTGGACCAGATTGGAGAACTCTCTTGCCTTTTGCTTTCTTATCGATGCGGGAAAGAAGCGGTCATTGAACTCCTTCTTGAAACGCTGCCAGGTCACCGCAGCAAAAGATCCCAGTTCAGATTCCAACAACACCCTCTTGGTATCCCACCAATCAGAAGCGGTACCTTGCAAGAGATAGCTGGCGTAGAGTACTTGCTGTGCCTCAGTGCATCCACACACCTCAAAGGTTTTCTCCAGATCTTTGATCCATCTTCCAGCCTGAAGTGGATCCTCATTTCCAGTGAAGTGTGGAGTCCTATGCGCCAGAAAGCGCTCATAGGTGCATCTGGCTTGCACCATGCTACTGGACCCTCCTGGATACATCCAAGGCCCTCCCTGATATGGCCAAGGACCTCCTGGTTGTGGCCAAAACCCTCCTTGTTGTGGACAAGGCTCTCCTGACGGTGGACAAGGCCCTCCTGATGGTGGCCAGGGACCCCCTTGTTGTGGCCAAGGTCCTTGTTGTGGCCAAGGCCCTGTCTGTTGAGACCTCGCACTCTACTGCATAAATTCCGTCATCTGCCGTATTGCTTCGGCTATGGAGTCATCCCGGGAGGTATTGTCCCGTGGTTCCTGGGTAGATTTCCTTGGTCTCCCCATTTTCCTGCCACAACACCACTCTTGACCCTCCTTTAAGAAAACAAATAAAACCATCATAAAACCAACAAAAACAAAACCAACACCATACAACAAGAAACAAAAGAAACCAGCTTGCAAAAACATAACTAAATAAATACAAACAAACAAACAAGCTCAAACAAATAAAACAATTAAAACAACTGTACTTAACATAATTTTTAAAACACAACTCTAAAAGCATTCTGGTACTACCTACGGGACATGTGGTTTTACCCAGAGCCAAACCGCTCTGACACCACCTGTGACTCCCCACGCCCGAACACGGGAAAATCGAGACGTCCGGATGGTGACAACCCGGGTCACCATCCCATCGACGGGTGCCAAGTGTGTGCAAGGCAACATAAGTGTACAAAGAAACACGCAGTGGATAACGAAAGTCATAACTAAGTACCAGAATTTTTCTCAACGTAATACAAGCTGTTTAAAACATACATAGATAAAATACTACAAAAACACAAATACAGTTTTAAACCAAATATAAAGCATAGCATCAGCAACCCAGCGGAGCCGCATCCTCGGGCTCAGCCTCCTCCTCTTCGTCCTCCAACTCTGCACCAAAAGCTACGGAACCAAAAATGGTACCGCAGGTAAGTAAAACCCAAACACTACCAGATAAAAACACATAAAACTCAAACAACATGCATGAAACATGCCCAATGCACAAAGCCCATAAAACACGATTTTTCCACACACGCCAAAAACCCATTTGGCCCAAAAACACATCCTTTCCGAAAAACACGCCAAAAGTCACATTTGGCCTTTGTCCGACTCAAACCATTATCCATATTAACTGTATGCACCATGACCTCCCCTAGGGGTCATCCGCACACCCTGGCTCTAGTGCCACACCGCAGAGTACCACCACGCATGTGACACCTAACGAGCGATGCCCAGTTCCGTGCCCCGCACGTTCGTAGCCAAGCATCCTCTAGCCCTCACCAGCGAAGGGCCACAGAGTCGGTGCGTAGAGTGATGCCCGGTTCTGCGCCCGGCGCGTTCGTAGCCAAGCAACCCCTAGCCCCCGCTCCCTTCGTCTAGCGACAACTCAGGGGACATCACTCAGTTTATTCTGCTCCCGAGTGACCAGAGGAGCTCCACCGGAATAATACCCCATCCCGGCTTGGGGTCGTGATACACACGCACCCGTAAGTCCAATTACGCCAATACACAGGCTTTTCACACTTAAACAAAAACACACGTGCATGCACCATGTAATGCCATATCAATGAAAAATAAAATAATCCAACAACATAAATCAATAAAATAAGCAACTCCGTCCTCCATCCATTCGACCCCCGAACTCCTCGGACTCAGTCCGGAATCAACCAACCAGCAGATAAATTAAATCGAATGAGCAATATATATTTAAATCTGAAAATAGGGTTTGAAAAATACTTACAGCGCTATATGGCAATTTTAGAAAACACGAGGCGTTGCAAACGGCGGCGAAAAAGCAACGTCACAGTGAAAATTCACTGTGGCCGTGGGTTGTGAAAAACCCACTTTTGAACGGGGACAAACTAGAGCTTGGGATTGATAGGGAATGGTCTAGGGATGGTTGTGAAGCTATTGGAAGTGGTGGTTGGCCGTGGGTGGCGGCGGAATCGCCGGAAAGAGGCCGGATTTCCCAAAAAGGAAAGCTAGCTCGTAGGAGCTGTTCCGGTGGTCGTTGGAGGCCGGAAATAGGTGGGTTAGGACGGCAAGGGACCAGTGATGAAGTGGTGAAGAAATGGTGGCCGGAGGTGGAGCGACGGCTGCGGATTGGAGCCAAACCCGTGCGGGCTTCAAAGGGCTTTTCCGGCCAAACAGCCGGCCGGTTGGGGGTGGAAATTGGTGGGAAGGTGCGCCGGAGGGAGGGGAACCGAACGGGACCGACGGTGAGCCGCACGATGGCCGGACGGCGGCGGTTCGAGCGGCTGAAGGTTCCGGCGTGAGAGAGGAGAGAAGAGAGAGAGAGACCGGGGGGGCTCGAGCGGGAAAGAGAGAGGGAAAAAGAAAGAAAGAAGAAAAAGAAAAAGAAAAAGAAAAAGAAAAAGAAAGGAAAAGAAAAGAAGGAAAAAGAGAAAAAGGAAAAGAAAAGGAAAAAGGGAAAGAGATGTAGGGAAAAGACGAGGTCTAATCCTCAGTCCGGGAAAAACAACACTAAACCGCCGCGAAGATATTAAAAACCACAAAACAACTAAAAGAAATAAAACACAATATCAATTAAATTAAAAACAATTTTAAAATGCAATTAAATTAAAATAAATAACTAAAATATTAATTAAAATAAAAACAACTATTTCAGCGAAAATACACTCAAAAACGGGTCATCACACTAGTAGCCCAAACAACCATTGTACGCAGTTTAACTGCCACGTATGACTCTTTCGACGCCTTTGATCATGATGGGCAGTGAGCACGCACAGGTTATCCCATTGATGGTATAACCCTCTATCCCTCGTTATTTATATTAAATGTTAGTTTGTTGGTTGGATTGTAGACTGTGTTATTAGTATTGTGGAGTTCCTTGTGAAGTGTGCTTGTGTAGTGAAGTATTGGGCGTAATTGTGCAGTGTGCTACGTAGTGTTGTAGGCTATGCTATGAAGTATAGGTGTGAGGTGTATGGCATATTTGTAATGCGGTATAGTGTTGTGAAGGGAATACACGTGGAGTGTACTCTGTGTAGTGCGGTGACGCATCGTGTGGCTTGCATCGTAGTGACGTGTGGCGTAGTGTGAAGAGAGTACACGTGGCATGTGCTCTGTATTGTGTAGCGAATCCCCGTGTGATGTGAGTCATGGTAATACATGATGTAGTGAATGGAGTACACATGGTGCGTACTCTCGATTGTGTAGCGATGCACCATATGGCGTGTTGCAAAGAAAATGATGGTCGTGCAGTAGAGGAGCGTAGAGTGTGTTATGTAGCCTCAGGAACTGTGTGACGGTGTCCCGAGATAGTGGTGAGGTGGCCTGTCGTTCGAGGTGACAAGTGTCACCTTGTAGTCGACTTATGGCTTAGAGTATGTGTGAAGTGATGGGATAGTGTAAGAGTAACGCAGTGGAAGCATGACGGATTTTGTGGTGCTTGATATGAACTTGTCGACTCCATCTACTTTCCAAGCTCCTGTAATTCTTGGTAGACCATTTCTTGCTACATCTAATGCATTAATCAATTGTAGAAGTGGAATTTTAAAATTGAGTTTTGGAAACATGACATTGGAGCTGAATATCTTTAATACTTGCAGGCAACCTCAGGATTTAGAGGAAGTTCATGAAGTTAATTTGCTAGAAAATATCATTGATGAGGATTTTCACTGATTTACAATTGTCATTAGAAAGTGTTCTGAGTGATGTGAATATACTTGATGATACTTCTAATATTTCTGTTGCAGGAACTGGTCATGGGGTGCTTTGGCAACCAATGTTTGAAGAGTCACCATGTTCAGATGACAAACACCATCTCATTAGAGCATTCAGGACATTCGTAAGTTCAAATCTGAGGTTAAATCATTTTTTTTATGATGACCTTTACTTGTTTAAATATTATTCTGACTAAATTTTTCAAAGATGTATACCCAACAAACACATCCAAAATAAGATTTTTGATCCTGGTAAGTTAAGGTCTCGGTGGAGTGGGCCTTATTTGGTTAAAATAGTTTTCCCTCATGGTGCTATTGAGGTTGTCAATCCTCTAAATGGAAATGCTTTTAAGGTTAATGGTCAAAAGCTCAAGCCTTATATTTCTAATTTTGCACATGAAGAATCTACTTTGCATTTGCTTGATCCTAATTGATGGTTCTTGATCTATCCATTTCTTTTCATTGTTTTCTTTTGTTCTTCAGTTTTTATTTTTATTATGGCTGCATTCCTTTCAAAGCTGTCCAGGTACTTCCTTTTCCTCTTTCCTTCAATTTTTCTTTGAATATTTGGTTCTTCTTTTAGTTATTTTGCCCCTTAACTTCTCTCTTTGTGTAAATTCCTTCATTTCTCTTGAATCATTGAGGACAATGCTACAATCTAGTTGGAGGGTGGAAGATAATTTATTTTTCTGTTTGCATGCCTTAAGACATATTTTGGTCCACCTTGGGGGAGTGCTGGTAATGAGTTGAAAGCAGATTAAATTCCTTATTCTTGAATTTTACATGCTGGAAAGTGAACTAAAAAAAAATGATTTGTTGAGGTCATGGAACATGTGGAATGTAGTGCAAATATGAGTATATGTCAAAAAAGGGACTTATCCATTTTATTTAGTTGTTAAACCAAGGGAAAAATGTTAAAAGTTTTGTTAAAACACACATAACACATACCCAGAATGCCTAGAAAGACTACATTGAGTCATTGTTTGTTGATTTACACTTCGGTTGTTTGGGACTCTAATGAACCATATCCTAATAGCTTAGGAAGAAATCTGAAATGAATTAAATGAGGAAAGGGACAAGCCAGGGATAATAAAAAAATAAAATAAAAAATAAAAAATCCTTTAGGTAGACTAGTGGTAAGGGCTGACTTGTGAAAATGTGGGTAGGCGCACATTCATAGGCTTGATTCCCCACTAAAAAAAAAATTTACCTTTGTGTATTGGAAAAGGCTGCCTATTACCGGGGTCCTTACTAAATAAGAAAGTATGCGCCTTTTAAAGTGTAATAGCGTGAAAGCCGCCACTACAATGGTTTTGAATTAGAGTAAGACCATATGGTTATCTCAGATTAGCTGCTGTGATTGAAACTATTAATGCCTCTTGGTAGTCAATCTTGGAATTCTAACCCATTCCCATGCACTTGAAAGAAAGCAAGCTTTGTTACATGCAATTCCCTTGGTTGACTAACTAAATGATGTATAAATCTCTCAGTTGATACAAAAATTCCGATTAATCTATCTCCAGTGTTCTTAAACTCAACAAGTCTATTTCATGGTTTGTGATTCTTGGACTTCTTTTGAAATTGTAGCTGGTAATCTCACATTTGCTTGAATTCATTCAATTTATTTGCTAGAGTCTAGCAAAAAGCTAGTTAGAGGGTGTGATGAAGTGCTAAAACTGCATGATTAAGTTTCTTAAGTGAATAAATTGTTTAATAAAAAATAATTTAAGTACTTAATTATGCAGTAGATTATGATACTTGAGTCAATTGATAAATTTTGATATTTTTTGTGCTTGAGAAGATTTATAATGCAATTGATTCACATGAAAATAAATATTCTAATTTTACTCCTCTCATATCATGCTTATACTTTGCAGGATATTTATTTTTTTAGAAAGAAATACATGAGTTGCTGATCTTCCTTTTGAGATTAGAGAAATATTACAACAAATGGACATTTTTGGAAAGTCTCAACTTAATGTAAAATTTATGTGAGTGGTCCCAAGTGAGAGAAAGGAGCTAACTGCAAGGGCAGCAGCAGGAGCACGCCTCACGGACAAAAATCACGCATGAGGCAAGGGCAATGCAGGCAGTCAGTGTTAGACACAGACCTGAGGGGCATTCATTTATTATTTTTATTCAATACTTGTTTTTAGTGGAGAGTGGAGTCAGCATGAGGCTTGACTTTTTGGGTTTTGAGTTATTGTTTTAATTATTTTTTTTTTCTTCTTGGTCTTGGTGGAGACACAGACCTGAGGGGGCAGCTTGTTTTACCTTTTCTTTAGAGTATTTTGGTTTTTATTTTTTGTTTTGGAGGCGAACCAGGGACGGAAGCTCTCGCTCTCTAGCTTGGGAGTATTTTTTTTTTTACTTTTTTCCGTTTCGTTTGGTTTCCTTCTTCGTTCTTTTCGATTCCAAGCCTGGAGAACTTGGGTCAGCTAGTTTGGATTTTATTCTATCCTACTTTACGTTTCACCTTTTTACGGTATTCAATTTCTACTTCTTGATTCTTAGTGGTTGGCAGCTGGATTATTTTCTATGTTTTACGTTTTCGTTTATTGGGGATTTTAGGCACCTTTGTCACTTGGTTAATTTTATTCTTCTGCATTTATTTCCATACAACAACTTGAAATGTTAGGGTTCATCATTTTTTTTTTTTGGGCATTTTGTTAATTTGGAAATGATAGGCTAGATTTTTAGCTTGAGATTCAATGAGTAACTCATGACTATTTTGGGTTGGATTTTCTTTAAGGTTATGAAATTTTGAATGATTAGCTTGATAGATTGTATTTCATTTTACCTATGGGAAGGATTAAAGTTCTATGTTCTTGAACTTGATCAGTCATAGACATAAAGGCATGATTGATGTTTGAACTTGTGACAAGATTTTGATGGCTTTCTTTCACTTTTTCACTTGTTATAAAATCTGTCAAGCACTTGATTATACTGAAAAGTGTGCTTATTATTTAATTAACCGATCATAATCTCTTGAAATGAGAAAATGGTTGAGAGAAGATGAAATTAAGGATAAATCCAACTTCAAATTAGAAATGAACGAAAATTGCATCCCAAGTGTTTGTTTTATTGCTTCTTACAAGTTTAATTCAACTTCTACACTTTTTCCTTAAATCTCTTGGTTCTTGGTAATTTTAGAAACATAGATTCACATTTATTTTCATCTCTCATAGTCAATACATCTTTTACAACAAATAAATGTTACAAATGCTTTGATAACCCTTTGTCCCTGTGGAATACGATCCTTGGACTTATCCTTTATACAACTTGACACTTCTACACTTGGAAGAACACATTTGAGACTGAGTCATCCCCCTGGAGTCCCCTTCACCATGTCATCTTTAATGCGGCATGGCCCTCTGGGTGAAATAATTAATGTGACGTGATTTCCTGGTGAGTGCATTTAATGCAGCATGATCCCTTGGTGTTGCTTTAGAGTCCAATCTCCTCTATCTGGCATGCTCCCTTCCTCCTTCTACTGGTGTAGCCGTCTGCATTCCCTACGTAGCATCCCATCTTTCGACCTAAATCCTCATGCCTGACTTACACGGGTCGCTAGCCCTAGTCAGGTTGCTGAGGCGCTTCACCAGCCTGGGTCTGGCTTGTTGAGCCCTTTAGGCTGTGGGAGACCCACTGACGCCTGATCTAGGCTGGCCCTCCTAGGCCTGAGGGCATAGGAAAAATGCCCTTAACAAGTACGTTATCCAAAGGTAAGTTAGAAGCTAAATTACAAACATTCGAAGTAAGAAATAACAACTATCAAGCAAGTTGAAAATGTACGTTTAAAATATTAGACTTAATGAAATCAATGAAACCCTAATCTAAGGTGTGTCGTGCTAGGGTTTATACCATTTGGTTCTAGGGTTCTTTTCCTTACTTAGTGTGACTCTTCATGTGCTTGGGCCTTAAAGGGTTGCCCTAGGCCCAAAGGTGCTCATGATCATTGACAATGACTTGGTCTTAATGGCTTGCTAGTGTTCATGGCATGTGTGTGGTGTGCATGCCGTACATGTGATCATCAACCCCATGGCCGAAACCTCATTAGAAAGAAATCCTCACTTTGAAACCCTAATGATGGTCGTGAGCCCCAACCTCTCAAAGGTTTTTTTCACTCTCGTGCTTGGCTAGTGGAGGTTTGGTTTCTCATGAAGGAAACCCTAGGTCCTCACGCTTTGACAAAAGCTCATCAAGATGGAACTCAAACACTCTTGTTTTCTCATGGTGACTCGTGTATGCTGGTATCCTTCTCACTCAAACGGAGCCCTTTTTCAACCAAGGAAACCCTTGTGAACGTGTGTGCTTGAGAGAAGTGATTGTAGTAGAGACTTAGTGGTTCTTACCTTACAATTTTCTTCTAACATGGGGTTCATTGATTATCTTCTCAACCGTGCATAGAGTGTACTTGGAGGGAAAGGTATGGTGCATGTGAGGGTGTTTGGATGGGGAGAAAGTAAGAGGAGGATGGCTTGCTTTTTCCTTAAGGCGGACATGCTTGAGAGAGGAGGAGGAAGGTGTGAAGTTTTGAAAATGGTAAAATGGCCTTTGGGTGACTCCTTTGGGGGGTGTAGGGAACTGGTCCCTTAAAGAACCCCTTATATACTCCTTCATTTCCCCACACACTCTCTCTCTCCTATCATTATTTCTGACATTGGAAACCCAAGAATCTAGGTGCATGGGCGCTATGTAACATGCCCTTCCTCCCTTGCCTTCGGGAAATCCTTAAGACCCTCTAGCATAAATGAAAAGTGGTGTACCTTTGCCCTAATCCAAAACCCTAAATGCCCCTTGGTGTGTTCCTTATGTAGTCTAGGTTCAATGAACTTTCAAGGGCGTGTTGGTCTTTATTGTCGAAACCCTAATGTGTCTCCTCAATGCTAGAGCCTTCTTATTCCTAGGTGTGTGCATAGTTGCCATTTGGCACAGGCGTGTGTGTGTGTTTGCCCTAGCCGCCCCTTTCTCTTGTCCTCTTCCCACAAAGATTCTTCTAGAAGCCTTGAGAAATGCATGTGCCTCTTCCCTAAGCCTCTCTTCATCTTCCTCATGATTGTCTTCTCCTAGAAGCTCCTATACTATGTGCATGAAAGACAAGTGGAAAAAATGAGGATTTGATCTTCATGTGCCTCTTTCAATTCTCCATGCATAAATGCTTAGTGGGTGGCGTGTGGCTCTTAGGAAACTGAAACCCTATTCTCTCTCTCTCTTCCCTTCTTCCAACTTCAAGTCTAGATTCATTGAACCTTCAATTGTTGTTCCATGATCTCAACATCAATTAGTGGTACAATTTCTTGTAGTGCTACTAACATTGCACTCCTCAGGTAGTTCCCAATTATTCTTCCTCTCAAACTTGCCAACAAGGAATCTAGGTTCACTTGAGCTTTCCGACTAAGGGCATCTACAACTACGTTGGCCTTTCTGGGGTGATATTTCATCTCACATTGGTAGTCACTGATCGTTTTGACCCATCTTCTCTGTCTCATGTTCAAGTTCTTCTGAGTAAAGAGATATTTAAGGCTTTCTTGATCAGTGAAAAACATATTTCCCTATATAGGTAATGCCTCCAAACCTTCAGTGCAAAAACTATTGCAGCTAATTCCAGGTCATGTTAGGGATAATTCTACTTGTGGTCCTTAAGTTGTCCTGAAGCATACACAATGACTCATCCTTCTTGCATTAGTATACATCCCAGCCCCATTTTGGATGCATCACTATAGACCACATAAGGCTTGTGAGGCTCGGGTAACTCCAATACTGGAGCAGTAGTCAATCTTTTCTTCAGCTCCTGGAAGCTCTTCTCACATTTTTCGCTCCAAATATACTTGACATTCTTCTTAGTTAGTGCCATAAAGGGTCCTTAGAGTTTGGAGAAACCCTCCACAAATCTCTGATAATATTTGGCTAAACTGAGAAAACTACGTATCTCATGGGCATTAGTTGGTTTCTACCATTCCGTTATTGCTTCTATCTTAGGAGATCCATTGCTACCCCCTCGCTAGATATGACATGGCCTAGAAAGTTCACATCTCAAAGCCAAAACTCACATTTGTTGAGTTTTGTGTAAAGTTAGTGCTCTTGCAATCTTTCCAATAATAACCCCAAGTGTACCCTATGTTCCTCATCACTTTGAGAGTAGATCAAAATATCATCAATGAAAACTACCACAAAACTTTCCAGGTATGGCCTAAAGATCCGATTCGTCAAGTCCATAAATATTGCTAGAGCATTTGTTAGGCCAAAGGGCATCACGAGGAATTCGTAATGTCCATAACAAGTCTTGAAAGTAGTCTTTGGAATATCTAGCTCTCTAACCTTAAGCTGATAGTATCCCGACCTTAGATCTATCTTAGAGAATATCGAGGCTTCTTGTAACTGATCTAAGAGATCATCAATTTGTAGTATTGAGTACTTATTCTTGATGCTCACTTTGTTTAGTTCTTGATAATCAATACACATTCTCATATAACTGTCATTCTTCTTTACAAACAATACTGGTGCATCTCACGGGGATGAACTAGGTTGAATAAACCCTTTTTCCAAGAGTTCCTCGATTTGGGCCTATGATGACTTGC